>NC_029781.3:30519666-30520220 GCF_000817695.3 Arachis duranensis
ATCTTAGAACAAGAACAAGCGAATTGAATAGAAGAACAATAGTAATTGCATTAATACTCGAGGTACAGCAGAGCTCCACACTTTAATCTATGGTGTGTAGAAACTCCACCGTTGAAAATACATAAGAATGAGGTCTAGGCATGGCCAAATGGCCAGCCTCCCAATGATCTAAGATAGCATCAGAACAAGGATAACTACCCAGATATCTCAATACAATAGTAAAAGGTCCTACTTATAAAGAACTAGTAGCCTAAGGTGTACAAAGATGAGTAAATGACATAAAAATCCACTTCCGGGCCCATTTGGTGTGTGCTTGGGCTGAGCATTGAAGCATTTTCGTGTGGAGACTCTTCTTGGAGTTAAACGCCAGCTTTGGTGCCAGTTTGGGCATTTAACTCCCATTTTGGTGCCAGTTCCGGCGTTTAACGCTGGGATTTCTGAGGGTGACTTTGAACGCCGGTTTGGGCCATCAAATCTTGGGCAAAGTATGGACTATCATATATTGCTGGAAAGCCCAGGATGTCTACTTTCCAATGCCGTTGAGAGCGCGCCAG
>NC_029781.3:30521545-30521883 GCF_000817695.3 Arachis duranensis
TTTGTGGAGGAAAGTGCATCCCTTGAGGCATCTCAGGGATTTTATGAGGAGGAATTTCCTCATGCTTGCTCCATCCTTTTCCAAGTGATGGCTTGAGGTCATACCTTCTCAGTTGAACCGGCTTCCCTCTTGAGTTTCTCTTCCATTGGGCGCCCTCTTCACATATGACTGTGAGGACTTGGTCCAACCTTTGATCAGAGTTGACCCTTTTTGAGTTTGAAAGGGATCTCGGGGATCACCTTCTTCAAGGCCACAACTTCATAGAAGT
Source organism: Arachis duranensis (assembly GCF_000817695.3). NCBI lineage: Eukaryota > Viridiplantae > Streptophyta > Magnoliopsida > Fabales > Fabaceae > Arachis > Arachis duranensis. The sequence goes on from NC_029781.3 coordinate 30,521,814, forward strand.
GGTCTTGATGCACCCTTGAGATGAATCTCTCCATCTCCCATGACTCGGAGGTAGAAGCTTTTGCCTTCCA
>NC_029781.3:30521970-30522224 GCF_000817695.3 Arachis duranensis
ACAAAAAGCAATGCTTTTACCACACCAAACTTAAAAGGTTTGCTCGTCCTCGAGCAAAAGAAGAAAGAAGAGAGTAGAAGAAGAAGAAATAGAGAGGAAGGGAATGGCTTTGTGTTCGGCCAAAAGGGGGAGAAGTGGTGTTTAGGTTGTGTGAAAATGAAGGAGTGAAGGAGGGTTTATATAGGAGAGGGGGAAGGGTAGGGTTCGGTCAATTGAGGGTGGATTTGGGTGGGAAAGTGGTTTGAATTTGAATG
>NC_029781.3:30525888-30527050 GCF_000817695.3 Arachis duranensis
AAAATGAAAGTGGGAAAGAAATCAAGTGATTTTTGAAAAAGATTTTAAAATTAGAAATTAAAAAGATTTGATTGAAAACTATTTTGAAAAAGATGTGGTTAAGAAGATATGATTAGTTTTAAAAAAATGTGATTGAGAAGATATGATTTGAAAAACATTTTTAAAAAGATTTGATCTTAAAAATTAATGACTTGGCTATCAAGAAAAGATATGATTCAGACATTAAACCTCTCTCAACAGAAAAGGCAACATACTTGAAATGTTGAATCAAATCATTAATTGATAGCAAGTATCTTTGAAAAAGGAGAGAAATTGATTTTGAAAGCATATGATTGAAAAGATATGATTTGAAAAAGATTTGATTTTGAAAAGATTTTGAAAACTTAAAAAAATTGATTTGAAAACAAAATCTTCCCTCTTGTGCCATCCTGGCGTTAAACGCCCAGAATGGTGCACATTCTGGCGTTTAACGCCCAAAACTATACCTTTTTGGGCGTTAAACGCCAGTCTGCCTTTCTTCACTGGGCGTTTTGAACGCCCAGCTTTTTCTGTGCAATTCCTCTGCTGTATGTTCTGAATCTTCAATTCTCTGTATTATTGACTTGAGAGGACACAAATTAAAAATATTTTTGGATTTTTAATAATAAGGAATAATCAAAATGCAACTAAAATCAAAAGAACAATGCATGCAAGACACCAAACTTAGCAGTTTGTATACTACTGACACTAATGCACATGAGACACATAAACACTCAAGTCAAGAGAATTCAAAGATCAAAGTAAGAAATCATCAAGAATTACTTGAAGATCCTTAAGGCACATGAATGAATGTATGCAATTGACACCAAACTTAAAATGAAACACTAGACTCAAACAAGAAACATACAATATTTTTGGATTTTACAATTTTGTAATTTTTTTTGTGTTTTTTCGAAAATTAAGTGGAAAAGAAAATAAAGGCATCAAAATTCTTAATGAGAATTCCAGGAATCATGCAATGTTAGTCTAAAGCTTCAGTCTAAAGGAATTAGACATGGTCAGCCAAGCTTCAGCAGAACATTGCATTCAAGAGCTAAATTGATAAAAATCAATCAGCTTTGGTGATGATAAAGATATCACCTTGAAACACTAGAATTCATTCTTAAGAACTCTGAAGAAAAAA
>NC_029781.3:30527595-30528153 GCF_000817695.3 Arachis duranensis
GCCAAAAACTTGGTGCACGAAATTGTGATCACTACTTTTCACAACTCAAATAATCCCCGGTAATGAATCCAAAAACTTGGTATTCAACACCATGGCATAAACACAATTTCGCACAACTAACCAGCAAGTGTACTGGGTCATCCAAGTAATAAACCTTACGCGAGTAAGGGTCGATCCCACAGAGATTGTTGGTATGAAGCAAGCTATGGTCACCTTGTAAATCTTAGTCAGGCAAACTCAAATGGGTATGGTGATATGCGAATAAAACATAAAGATGAAGATAGAGATACTTATGTAATTCATTGGTAGGAACTTCAGATAAGCGTATGAAGATGCCTTCCCTTCCGTTTCTCTGCTTTCCTACTGCCTTCATCCAATCCTTCTTCCTCCTTTCCATGGCAAACTTGTGTAGGGTTTCACTGTTGTCAGCAGCTACCTCCCATCCTCGCAGTGAAAGCTAATGCACACACTCTGTCACAGTGCTGCCAATCACCGGTGTGGTTCCCTCCCCTACCGGAATAGAATCCAATGATTCTTTTGCGTCTGTCACTAACGCCC
>NC_029781.3:30528395-30555198 GCF_000817695.3 Arachis duranensis
ACTAGATGTCCAAAGATGATCAAAGGATCTCAAAACAATCCAAAGATTTCTAATACAATAGTCAAAGGTCCTACTTATAGAAAAACTAGTAGCCTAAGGTGTACAGAGATGAGTAAATGACATAAAAATCCACTTCCAGGCCCACTTGGTGTGTGCTTGGGCTGAGCATTGAAGCATTTTCGTGTGGAGACTCTTCTTGGAGTTAAACGCCAGCTTTGGTGCCAGTTTGGGCATTTAACTCCCATTTTGGTGCCAGTTCTGGCGTTTAACGCTGGGATTTCTGAGGGTGACTTTGAACGCCGGTTTGGGCCATCAAATCTTGGGCAAAGTATGGACTATCATATATTGCTGGAAAGCCCAGGATGTCTACTTTCCAATGACGTTGAGAGCGCGCCAATTGGGCTTCTGTAACTCCAGAAAATTCACTTCGAGTGCAGGGAGGTCAGAATCCAACAGCATCTGCAGTCCTTTTCAGTCTCTGAATCAGATTTTTGCTCAGGTCCCTCAATTTCAGCCAGAAAATACCTGAAATCACAGAAAAACACACAAACTCATAGTAAAGTCCAGAAAAGTGAATTTTAACTAAAAACTAATAAAAATATACTAAAAACTAACTAGATCATACTAAAAACATACTAAAAACAATGCCAAAAAGCGTACAAATTATCCGCTCATCAATAACTAATTCCAAACTTTGGTGAGTAATTTACATGGAACATATCTCAAGTATTTAACATAAGACAAGGTGTTGTATGTTTCGTATTTGATAGTTCAAAGGATCTTGAACAAAAAGCATGCTAATTGGACTAAGTTAATGGATTATTTTTCATATGTGCTAGAACAAGGTAATGAGAATGTAATTGCTAATGAGTTGTCCATAAGGTATGATTTAATTACAACTTTTACTCCAAAATTCTTAGTATTTGATTATATGAAAAATTTTTATGCAACTAAATATAATTTTTATTCTATATATGTTGCTTGTGACAATATTGATTTCAAGTGTCATAGTAGAATAAAAAGAATCTCAAATATGTTATTTATATATTTTTGTTTGTCTCATAGACATAGGAGCGTTGATGGACTTTATTCTGATTTTATTGCATGTAAGAAAGTTGAATATCAAGCTTTCTTAAATATATTATGCATTTCTTTGTTTATTCCTACTCATACATAAATTGATATTTCTATTAATTTTCTGTTTGGTTTGTCTAGGATTAGAAAACGTAATTCTAGCATTGTTTTTATTATGGATAATATTAGTATGATAGTATTTTTAATTGCATATCACATTGCTGAGTTGTTCCTCAAAGAAGTTGATCATGTGCTAACTTATGATAATTATTTGGATGCTCATATCTTACATAATTATAAGAGTGTTTTAGATCATTATTTACTAGAAATTGAACTTTTTTGTAATTCGAAAATTTATAACGCTGTTGATTATTATTCTTACAAGTTAGTGGATAATTTTAACTATTTGACTATTTTAGATTTAATTCTATTTTTCAGTAATGGTGTTAATGTAGAAAACAACGATAAGGTTGAAAATATCAACAGGAAGAATGTAGCCACAATTATGTGGGTAAAAAAAGCCATCAAAATATTATTTTTGAACTTGGAGACTGGGTTTAAATTCTTTGAAGGGAAGAAGAGCTTCTCATTCGAAGAAAAATGATACTTGTTGCTAGAGAAGATGGTCCATTCCATGTGTTAAAGATTATCAAGGACAATTTCAGCAAGAATAATTTTCTTAGTAAGTCTTATGGTTTAGTTGTGTTTAGTGTATGTAATTTTTCTCCTTTTGATATATATGCAGATTCGAGGACAAATAATTTTGAAGAGGGAGAGAATGATACATGATTAGGAAGGCATTTTTGTCATTTTAGAGATAAGGAAAGGAAAGGTAATCTTGTCGTATTCAAGAATCAAAATACCAGAAGAATTATACTATACCGGTTTGGACATCAAGAAGACTAAGAATTCGTTTAAAAAATAATAGTGCTGAAATGACGACAATCATAAGGCCCATTGGGCTAAGCTAGGACAACAAGAAGCTCAAAAATTCCCTTCAAGTTTATTGGAAAGACATATTCGAATTGGATTTGAATTCTTGTAAGATTTTGTTTTTTTAAGTAGTTTTTTTAGGTTTTTAAATTTAAATCAAATATGATGTAATCTAATAAGATTACATATGATTTAAATTGGTTATCATATATTTAGGATGTTAAATTAAATCAATCTGAACTAATCCAATAAGATCAAATCTGATTTTAATTAAGTTTTCTTATCTTTAGGAGATTTAAATTAAGTTATGTTATCTTTTAGACTAATCTATTATTGGTTTATTTAAATAGTTTTCGTGAGACAATTTACACAATTTTTTATGAATAATAATTTGTAGTTACTTTATGCACTTTTTTTATTGTGTGATCAAGTGAAGTGAGTTATTTGCTTTGCTTGTTGCATGAAGAAAATTGAAGGATCCAACCTAAGGTAATTTTGTGTTAATTTTTTTCAATTTTCACCTTTTGATCTAGGTTGTCAATGATAAGCTCTTTGAAGGTCTAGTAGAGAATCCCTTTTGGTGACCTAAGTTGCTAATAATAAATTTTTCAGAGGTCTACTAGAAAAAATTCCTTTATCTATCTTTTTATATTTCTGCTGTATGTCTTTTTGTTTGTGTCTTTTCTTATTCTTCTCATCCTCGTCTGTATTTCTTATTAGTTGTCCTATGAAAAATAAAAAATAAGATGGGTACTAACTAGATATGCTTGCCCCACAAAATAAAGATATAATTGTTGAATTATCTGAGGTAAATTGTGATGACAGTATAATGATGAGTTTTTATTTGAAAGTATAATTTCAAATATTCTCAAATATTTTTTAAGACATGATGCATGATTGTTGTGTTGCTGTCGTTGCTTTTCTTTTTTGTACACATCTTTGTTCTCATCGATTGTATTTAAAGATGAATGAACTTAAAACATTCTTATTCTCTTTTTCTTTTATCTTGTTTTGTGAATGGACCATATGATCTTCATTATCTTTGCTTTGAAAAGGTGCATAATCTTATGTGACATTTGGTATTTTTCTCTTTTTTTTCTTGTAGGATTAGCATATGTTTCACATTCCAGTATTAAAATAAAAATGCACATTGAAACAAGTAAAGGTGGTGTTAATGAGATAATTAACAAAAGGATAATAAAATCAAAGATAAAAGAAAAAACAAATAATTCCATAAAAGATGCACATTAAAGCAAATGGGTGTGGTATTGAGGAGACGATTGACACAAAGGTCACAAACCTAAGATAGAAGAGAATACAACTAGTTTTTCGAATAGACTTTTTCAAAATGACAACACTAGTAAACCGTTTTGGTACATCTATTCTTCACCGCGAGGGACGAGAGTAAAAGATCTCGTAAATCTTGCTTTTCCTTCTTTTCACCATTTTATGCTTCTCTGGAGAAGATATTGCTCCTATTCAGACTAATTGTCCTCATTTGGAGCTCCTGCCAGTCTCCTGTCACCGGACATGGTGGTTGGAAACGGCTAAAAGCTTGAAAAAACATGTTAATTCGGAGAGAGAAGTCTAACAGTTATATTTTTTCCAATGTTTTTGAAAGTGTTATTTTGTATACTTTTAATGCAAGTATATTTGCCTCTTATTTTTTTCTGAATGAAAAATTCCAAATCCAAAAAGCTTTATATGTTGTCAAAAACAAATAATGGCTCATTTTTTTTGTTATGGAAAAAATGTTGGTGTAGTGCAATGAAATGGACATCTACAAAAAATATTCACCGCTATGGTGTCAGTCCAAAACACAACCTGCATTTTACTCTTTTCTTTTTTTTTTTATTTTTTTGTTCATCAAATTAAACAAACGCAGGCTACATTTTAGTTTTTTTGAATGTTTTCAATTTTTTTATTTTGTTTTAGCCCAAACACAGGCTACGTTTAGTGTGGGAGCAATATTTTATTTTTTTGAAATAACAAAACGCAGCTTGCATTTTTCTTTTTGTGTCAGCTTTTTTTTTGGAAGACCCAAAACGTAGGTTGCATTTTTAAAGTGTTAGGAATTTTTTTTCCGAAAGATTAAAACGTAGGTTACGTGTTGTTTTAAAAAAATATTTTAATCAAGAGTCCTGCCTATAAATACGAAGTAGGATTCATTCAAAATGCTTCACTCCACTTCTACTCCTCCTATTCTTTTTTCTTGTATATATGTCATAGTTTTGATTTTTTTTTGCAGTTAGTTGTGTCAAAAAAGTTGGGTTAGGTAAGGTTAAAGTTATGGAAGATATTGCAAATTTACGAGTATAATATAACGGTGAGATTATACCAAAAACAAACGAAGGAGTGACTTTTTTTGTGAATGTCCGCTGTCATTTGCTATTCCATGCACCATGAGGTTCGTAGAGTTGCAAAATGGTCTTTGTGATTACATACAAAGTCATATTTCGAAAGGGGTGAGAAAAATTTTATACAGAAATTCTGTACAAGTATTTTGTGGACTGATACAATTTCAAATAATGCCCATCACTGACGATGCCAGTATGCAGAAGATGTTCTGTATTTATCTACAAGCCCGATTTCACGTGCCAATGATAGAGTTGTACGTTGAGTTTGAACAGCAATCGGGTCTGGATGCGGTTGGCAATGAGGTCAATGTAGATGAGTTCGGGGATATAGATTGAGAAGAAGATAACAATGACTGTGAAGAGGAGTTCGAAGCCAACTATGAAGTCGATGATGGAAAATGATGACGAAGACTTGGCAGGCAATCCGGCGGTGCAAAATGAAGCGAATGCGATTGTAATCTGACACCCCTTTGGTGTTCCGTCTTTTATGCAGACTCTGGATCTCGAAGTCATGCATGCCCCGAAATTTTTTGAGTATGCGAATATGGGTATGTTATGATTATTAATTCAACTTACCACTAGTATGTATTTTATTTGCCTTGTCTGACTAATGGTGGTGCACATGTTGCAGGTGAAGGCAACGTTGCGGTGAAAGATGGTGAGTTTAGTGTAAGAATGGAATTTGGCTCTAAAGAGTCGGTGATATATGTAATCAAAAGCTACACTATTTCTAGAGGAGTTGATTATGTTGTGTATGAGTCTGAGCCGCAGACATTCTATACGAAATGCAAGGGTTATGGTGTTGGGTGCGATTGGCTTATCCGAGTTAGTTTGATTCGAAAGAAAGCTTGTTGGGAGATTAGGAGATACAATGAAAAACACACATGCACCATGGGCACCATCTCACAAGATCATGCTAAATTGGACTCAGACACAATTGCAGATGCTATTAGGCCGTTGGTCGAAGCAGACCCGTCGATAAAGGTGAAGTCTATTATTGCAGAAGTTCAATCCCTGTTCAACTACACTGTTAGTTACCGTAAGGCTTGGTTGGCAAAGTAGAAATCTGTCGCAAAAGAATTAGGTGATTGGAAAATTCTTACCAGACTCTGCTAGTATGGTTAAAAGCAATGACTGTGAAGATGCCAAGGTCTTGTGTTCAAATAAAGACGCTCCCCATTTACCATGAAAGTGTGGAGGTTCAAGGTGTAAGAGTTCTCCATCGCATTTTTTTGAGCTTCTATCCATGTATAGTAACATTCAGACACTGTAAGCCACTGGTGCAGGTTGATGGCACACACCTGTACAAAAAATATAAAGGTGTACTTCTAGTTGCCGTTGCATAAGATGGGAACCAAAACATTGTGCCTATTACATTGGCGATAGTTGATGGTGAGACGGCAGACGCGTGGAAGTTTTTCCTAACCAATTCGTGGAGATATGTTGTTACCATTGATGGCATGGGAATTATTTCTAATTGCCATAACTCCATCGACGCAGCAATAGCTCAGAGTAACGATGCATGATCACCACCAAGAGCATGACACAGGTATTTGCATCATGCACATCGGGTCCAACTTCTTAAGGAGGTTCAAGGCTCCGTATTTACATAAACTTGTGGTTAACACAGGTATTTGATCTTGCTGTTATGGTCCTATTCATTGTAATTTTGTGGCATTATCTTATGATTAAATGGTTTGTCCAACAGGCTATTCTAGGACAGAACAGAAGTACAACAAAAACTACCAACGGCTTAAAAAGCGTGGTAAGGCGTATACTTAATGGTGTGATCTTGGTGTTCAGAGATGGGTGTTGGCATTCGACGGGGGTCATCGTTGGGGACATATGACAACAAACTTGGTAGAGTGCATAAATTCTGTCCTGAAGGATGCACGCAACCTTCTTGTGACTGCCATTCTTAGGTCTACTTTCTATCGGCTAAACGAATTGTTTACCTAGAAGAGCGTTGAGGCTCATGAGCGTGTCCGCAACGAATTCACATATTCAGAATTTGCTACCAAAAGAGTTGAAGAAAGCTTTTGATGTGTAGGAAACATTGTCGTCAATCAGTTCGACAAGCGCAACGAGATGTTTGAGGTTCGCAAAATACAAGATGGTTCTATCTACACTGTCAACCTTGCGCAACGACAATGCGACTGTGGCCATTTCTAGGTCGAGCGACTCCCATGTCGCCACGTTCTTGCATGTTCTGCTAACCAGCGTCTTGATTAGCAGGTATATGTGCATGACGTGTACAAGATGTCTGAAATTTGCAAGGTATACAGAGGCGAGTTTGTTCTAACAGGTGACCCATCTACGTGGGATAAATATGAAGGAGCGAAGGTCCTCACCGGTGTACTATATGTGGACGGGAGGGACATAGCCATAGTCAATGTCCTCAGTGCACTTGTCCAAGCTCTGCCGGAGGTCACTAGTGGTTACGCTTTATATGTAACTTTTTATGTAATTTCGTTATCTATTTTAAACTAGTATGTAAGCTTTCTATGTTATTGCGCAGTTTAGTTATGTATGCGTTAAACACTTAATAATAAATAAATATTTAGATTAAAAGTGCAACAGGCTAATCTCAAACAGAGTTATATGAGTACAAAGCTAAATATATAATAAGAATATGAGTACAAACAAAAACATCCAAATATACAAATCGATATACAATTATGAAAACAAAATAAAACACTAAGAACAAAGCTAAACTCAAAGAGTACATGATAAACTGCAACAGACTACTTTCTCGGCACCTTCTTCAAATACAAAGATGGCATGTATTTATTCGTGGCGCAGTCTGTATCTGTATATTATATGGATGACCCTGAGACATTCCGGTATCCATTCCACCGCCAACATCAGAATCACCGACATTTGCCATACTCGCACCACCAGTGTCGTACAAACTAAAACCACTCATCCTCGGAGCACTTGCTCCACCATATTCATACTAGTGCTGAAGGTCATGTCCCAACTATCTTCCTGCAACGGATATTCTTTCAAATCGAATGACTCGATACACAGTAATGCGGATTAAACAGTCTTTTATTTTAATTAACTATACAGTTTTGTCATTATCATAACAGTTAATAATAAATTATTAAGAATTAATAAAAATGGTTAAACAGTATTCTTTATTTTAATTTACTACACAGAATTATTAATCACATAAAAATTAATAATAAATTACTAAAAAATACTAAAAAATTATTAAACAATGTTTTTTATTTTAATTTATTACACAGTATTGTTATTATCATAAAATTAATAATAAATTATTTAAAAATAATAAAAAATTACTAAACAGTATTATTTATTCTAATTTATTACACAATATTATTATTTTCATAAAAATGAATAATAAATTATTAAAAATAGTAAAAAATTATTAAACAGTATTATTTATTATTAGAAAATAATAATAATTTATTATTATTGTTCTCTACAGTATTTTAAAAAATTAACAATATACTAATGATCATAATAATTTTTTTTCGAGACTTAATCTTAATAATAATAACAATAACAATGTCACTAATAATAACAATAATAGCAATAATAATAGCAATAATAGTAACAATAATAACAGTAATAATAACAATAATAATAATATTAATAATAAGAATAATAATAAAAATAACAATAAAATTACTAGTTAAAACAAAAATACATAAAATACAAATAAATATATTTATTTATTGATCATAAAATTAAAAAAAATTACTTACTCATTAAGGATGATTCAGATATTCAATAATGTATTTTTCTGGTTTAGTAAAATTACGAACCATTTTTTCCTCGTTTAAATCCTAACCTTTCACCGTTAATTTCTTCCTCCCACACTTGCTTCTTCGCTCTTGCTTCTTCAGTAACGTTGTTTTTCATTCCTACTTCCTCACTCTTGTTTTTCACTCTTGCTTCTTCCTACCTGCATTTTGGCTTTTATAATCCGGATTCATCACCCTCCATAACATGTGTCACGCATGCAAGTAGGAAGGCTGCCAATCGCAACTTGTGACTTGCATTTTGGCGAACCCCATGCTGTTCAACAACTACTCATGTCACTACAAGACATGCAAAGGATTGCAGCGGTTCAATTGCCGAATTGCGGCGGTTTAAAACCACCGCTAAACAGCTTGCCAGCGAAACAGTATCCGCAGCGCATAAAGGTGCGGGGGATCACATTTTGCGGCGGTTTCCAACGACCGTTGGCATAACTGCTGCAAATCAGGTATTTTGCATCTATCAGTTTAGCGACAATTTATAACCGCCGCTATATTATTCAAGAGTGATTTCTCTCGCGTGTTTGCGACAATCCTCAACCACCGCAATTTGCACCAACGTTTTTTATGAAATTTATTTGCGGCGGTTTTGAACCGCCGATATTTGTTGCAGCGTTTCTTATGGACTTTATTTGCTGCGGTTTTAAACCGCCGCTATTCCTAGGATTTTTTATATAATATAATATTTTAATTTATTTTACAAACCTGGAGATTTTTTTATTTAAAGAATCCTATCCTTATTTAATTTTATTAATTTTTTTATCTTTTTTATTATATTTTATTAATTTTTTATTTAAAGAATCTTATACTTTTTTTCTCTAAAATTATGTACTATAAAAAAAACTCATAAATATTTAATTGCAAAACAAACTAACATGTTTATTTTAATATCAATAAAGTATTTCAATAGTCACCCAAAAAGGTAAAGTACTTGGCTAATAATTAATGCTGCATCGTTAACATAAACAAAACATATACTGAAAAACAAACTATCACATATATCCTAATTTATATTTTCCGCCATATCCATCCAAAGAATTCATCCGTGTAGTGTTGTCTGGTGGTAGCTAGGGGTGAAAACAGGCCAGGCCAGGCCAGGCTTTACAAATATTTATAATAAAATATAATAAATTTAAAATATCTCATAATTTTATTAATAATAAATAATTATTTATATATTTAATTATATTTTAATAGGCCCAGGCAGGCCTGCGAGGCCTATAAGGCTAATTAGTAAGCCTGGGCCTGGCCTATTAATGTATTAAGGCTTTTAAAAGAGCTTGTGTCTGTACCTATTTTATAACAGGCCAGGCCAAACATAGGCCAGGCTGCAAATCCCTGGCAGGCCGCCTGGTCTTTTTCCACCCCTAGTGGTAGCTCCCCACCTTGCTGTTGGGCCAGATAACTCAGCACACTCTTTATTGTCCGCCTCTTTGTTTTCGCTGCTGCTAATTCATCCTCCATTGCTTTCCTTTTCAATTTTTCGTTCGTCACCTCCGCTTGTAGTTCACACAGCATCCTTTGGGCCTCTTCTACTTGAACTCTATCCACCAGTGGCTGTAAACTCGGACGGAAGAGTTGACTTAGTATCGGCCCGAAACCTATGCCACGCACTCTACCCGAGTGCTCTTTACCAAGAGCTTGGGCAAGGGAATCATTTTCTGACAATATTCTTATAGATTTATCCAGCTGCTCAATCTCAGATATTTTTTTCTACAAGCATAAATAAAATTACACAATCACACTAGGAATATAGCATACTCAAGACATTTTAATAACTAAACACAACATGTTACAACATAAATGATTAAGTGTACTTACACCAATCCTTTGAGCTTCTTCGTGTATATAGCTGCTATCAAGTCGTTTGTGCTTTAGGATCCATATTTCTCCCCTACCAACTCTCCTCCCTTGTTTTTGTGACCGTGATAATACAATTTATACCATGAATTTCACTACTTTAAATTTTTTTAATAATTCTTTGTTGTTTTACTCTATAAATAAATCAAAACTAAATGCTAACTAATTTATTTTGCCTTAATCGATAAGGTATCTAATGATTGCTCCATTTATTCTTCAAGGATTGAGTAATTGATTAAACTTAAATAGTAAAATTATTTTAATAGCTTCAGCATTACTTCTTTGGAAATCAGCATCACTTGTCAATACCTTACAAGTTAAAACTAAAGAATGATTTGCCTACAAAAAGAGAATTATTTGAGACAATGATAGGCACGTATACTTGATATCAAATCTATATTACCTCTTCTTCCCTTGGCCTAGCCAAGCTTTTAGAACCGCCAGTGTGCGTGTAAAGTTACTCCGTTCGATTCAGCGCGTTTTGCTTGCACTTCACATAGTAAAAATCAACAGTAAGCTTGAATTCAATAAAGTAATCTTTAGGGCTGAAGATTAGTTGTTACTATATACGTTTATCCGGAACCTAGTTGGATTAAAGACGAGGGCTACTTAAAAAATGCGGTACCTTTGTTGCAGGATCATTATGATAATCAATGAACCACCTCTAATGCTCTTTAGGAATTCCCTCCGGGCGCTTCTCAAGATTCTGCTCAAGAGTCCTTGTTAGTTTGTAATACGAGTCATACAGCCTCCCCCTTGTATCCTTCTAGGACCTCCCCATTTGTTGCAAAAATGTTTTCTTAATTCTACCACCGCTATCTTCCTGAAAGTAGAACATCTCCTGCGACGACAATGTCCAGCTATAAGTAATTGTAAGTTGAAAGGTTTGATATGATTAAACAATGCCGAAAGTCATTACCTTTATGCAATCATCATAAACCCTGTCTTTGCCCTGCATCTTTGTCCAGCTCTTTTCACAGATAGAAAATTTGCTGTAATCAGAACCCAACACTTCTAGAATGCCACTCAACAGGCCATCTCCATCTCCGACTACTTGCAGTTTCTCATTGAACCTGAGTATGATCTTGCTACCATTAAGAGACCACTCCATAGCCTCCCTCACACTCATTTTAGCTTGCTTGACTATTCCATCAGAATCTATAAATAAAAATAAAAACTTATTTATGTGTCCAATGTGGCCAACATGTGAGAACATAACAATATCATTAGCTAATCAATTAAAAAATTGTATGGTTCAACACTTGTTACCAATGAGATCAACATCCCAAAATTCAGTAGTCTTTCGTCCTTTGCGCTTTTCAGCATCAGAAGCAGCAAACATCCTGTCAATGTGTTCGTCAAACGAATCTACCTCGTTCCCTTCCGGGTCGATGTCTTCATTGCACGGTTCTGTCTCTTGTGAACCGTTAGCAGTCTATGGCTCAGGTCTTGGTTCGCTCCGGGGCGAACGAAAGGGTTGGAGAGGAGCCGCTGCGGAGACACCACCATTACTAGGGGGCAGGGGATGAGCCAGTCACCGTCACCGGATGGTAAAGACGTAGGAGGTACAGCTGGAGGCTACTGACGTGGTGGCTCCAACCTTGTGCCTTTCGTATAGCGAGCCTTCCCAGGCATCTTAAAATCGTAGTATAAAAACAAGTAGCATACCAAAAAATATTAATTTATCATGGAAGAATAGAATAATTAACTAACAAATAACTGTTGATTCTCTTTCACCTTCTATGTCATATTGAATTCCCATACTTAAACAGTGGATATTAATTAAAATTATCTACATTTACAGGCTGTTAAAAGAACCATCACGTCTTAGGTTAATAGCATTACTCACATTGTAACTATGTAACAAGATAGTAAATACCATTATATATACGTATATATATTAATTATATAAATGGAATCTCTTTTTCCAAATGATCTAACTACATATAAATTAGAAAAAACAAATTCCAAAGGGAAACGTGTTAATAGACGAGGAAACTAATAAAGAGATAGGACATTCTATGGCAACAATGAAACTTAGTTGCCGGAGCATAAATAAATTACTAGTTTTCCTAATTCTCTATTTGCATGAGCAACATCTACTAAAATTAGATTATTAATTACCATTATTAATATTCCTATTTATCACAGGTGTATTTATTTCAGATATTTTTAATTAAAAAACTATGATTAAAGTTAACAGCTATCATTAATTTTGTGAAAAAATAAATCAGAAATTAATTCAGTAGATCAGAGGCCATATTTTTAAATCTTTTTTTCTAGTTACAATGAAGATATGAACATGCAATCCCCAAACCCATCAAATATTATGCAATGTTTTCCATTAGTTATGTAATGAAACATATTTCTTTTCTTTTTTTCCTTCTGATTTTTAATTAGATTGTGATATCTAGCTTTAAGCATTCTATATGCATGTCTCTTGATCATTGACCGTCTCATATTGCCTAAAAGGAAACATTAATAATCATAACAGAATTAAAGAAGCACAAAACTAGCTACTTAGACACGATGACAGACATAACTCCTTAATTAAAGGGTTATCATTAAATGTGAGGTGAATTTGCCTACCTAATTAGTTAGAGAGGTTCATAAATTAAAAAACCAATACTTCGGTACGAAGTATTTTACTTAGCATTAATCTTCTAAAGGGCTAAACTTCATGTCACTCATTAATAATCTCACGTGATTAATTAGTTCTTCCAACTTGCATTTGTGAAGTAGTTAAGTATTATTTCCCTATAAAATGACTGAGCTTAACCAAATGATCCAACTACATATGAATTAAAAAGGACAAAAGCCAAAGGCAATGTGTATACATAGGAGAAAACCAATAAAGAGAATTATGATATTCTCTAATTCTCTATTTGCATGAGCAACATCTACACCATTAGATTATTAATTACCATTATCAATATTCATATTTCTAACAGGTGTGACGATTTCAGATATTTTTAATTAAGAAACTATGCCTAAAGTTAATATCCATCATTACCCTTTGTGAAAACTTAAATTAGAAATTAAATCAATAAATCAGTGGCCATATTCTTTAACCCTTTTTTCTAGTTATATTGAAGATATGAACATACAACCCCCCTAAACCCATTATATCTTATCTGTGATTGTTCATACACATATAGAATTGGATTTAAAGATAAGTTGATAAAAATTAAAAACAAAAGAAAGATTGCATGCGATTAGAAAGGGTCAGCATCTCAATTAAATGGAACCTATGACCAAGGGATGTCAAGTAATGTGATTTCTTCATAATAGCATTGATATATAGTGCACCCATTCAACTAAATCGATAGGTCACAACATAAGAAACTGAAGCAATATGAGGAAGATAACAATTAACATGAAGATTGGAACTTGTTACCTCAACGAGCACAACGATCGTGTGGAAGAGTAGTTGACTGACGACCGTGAGGGAGCCAAGGCCGCAACAATACCGACTACGATGTTTAGAACTGAGAAGGAGAATACGACTTTCCACGGCAAGACAATGTGTTTAGCGAAAATAAGGATTCAGCCAGGGAAGAGTGGGGATGTACGAGCGACTGGAGAGCAGTGAGGAAGTTTAATTATTTATTTAGTTAGTTTTACCTCTTCAAGGTTTGATGGTGGTGTGGGCCTTGAGAAATAGAAAAAATATCATCTTCCTGATGTGGATTAAACTGATAATATAATACTACTAATTCACGGTTTTCATAATTACAAAAACACAAGAATATATAACTTTTTTTGTTTACTAATCTCATCCTAAAAAAATAGTAAAACTACAATATTATATATTCTACCAAATTATTAAAAATTATAGAATAAAAAACTTAGTACATACTAAAATGATTTGCCTTAATTTTTATTATACTTTTTTAATTCTTTTAAGCATATTTGGAAATAATGCGGGATGATACCTTAACTTGCTTATTTGATTTATTTAATTGAATATTGGAAGTAAATTCGGAAAATTCATTTGATTTATTTAATTGAATATTGGAAGTGAATTCAAAAAATGAATTTCGACACCTTGTATTTGTTGTCAAAACAATTTTAAATATGTAAAATTTGTGGGCATAAATGATAATTTTTCTAATTATTTTAAATATTTAAAACAATTTCCAAAGATACCTTTTATATCTTGTACTTATTAAAACTCACTTCTATTTTGATTTACCAAATATAACTGCTACAAATTTTGAAAAGTTATCTTTGAATAGCTGGCTCTACTAAGCTACAAATTTTTAATATGGTCAAAGTAATAAAAATGTAAAAAAGAAATTATAACGTTAGTTAAATATTTTTGAATAATACTCTTTAAATATATTTTTTAAACATGTGATCATGAAATCCTTATCATAATCTAAATTACATGTTCACAGCCTTGATAAAAAAAGCTTGTTTTCATAGACATTTGAAAAGAACAAACTAAATTAGTACATAACATTTTTTATCTTCATCTAATAATAGAAATGCAATGAGAAATCTAGATAGTATTTGTTCTAAAGAAGAGGAAATCTTCAAGATAGTGGTAGAATGTCTACTTGAAAAGCTTTTGAAAGATTACAGAAAAATAAGACTTGAAATTATTTAAAAATCAATAAATTCTTATATATAAAATGCATTGAACTGTGTTTGAAATGAATACAAATAAAATTTTATGCAAAACATAAAAACGTCTAGAAATAACAACTAAAACATAACAGGCCTTCAGGCAAACAAATAATGAGTAACATTATTTGACAAAACACCTTCTCAAGAGAACAAACTAGAAATGAATCAAAATCTCTTGTTCTCGTCTGGTGTTTTATTGAGGTCATAATTTCTCATGGAAGCCTTGTGACCGGTCGAAACAACCTCATCAGAACTGTTGCTGGGCACGACTTCTTCTTACAGTGAGTCTTGAACTATCTCCCCTATCTCATCTGTTTCCTCTTGAATATTCTCTTGAGATAGTCTTGAAAGTTACAGCATCACAAAACGAATTGAATAAGATTACACATTTTACTGAGAACATGGTTAGTCTTCTACATTCTACAAGGATTGTTGGACTTACGTTCCCAGAGTTTAGTAAGTCCTCTTTCTATGAAAATGAATTTCTCTCGGGATGCAAAATCCAGAACAATTGTTCTTGCATCGGGCCTAAATCAGAACAAAGTGATCATCAGAACAATTGGAAATCCAAGAGCTAGGAAGACAGTATATAGGAAAATCTGAACATGTTCAGGGGCAGGGGAATTGTTGAATCAATTCAAAATGTTATTGGTGTAATTGAAGGAGCAGAAGAGCCTGACCGGTATGTCAGAACTCCAAATCTACAAACCCTTAAGCTAGCTGTATGTTACGGAATCATCCGAAGAAAATAAGTTATGACAAATAAAATTTTGTTGAATCCAACCACGGACACAAATTAAACAAGCTCATACTATATACTTTTAGGTTCCATGTATGCTCATCAAGAAAAAAGGAAGGTGGAAAAAGAAGGCTAATTAATGAAAATGAAAATCTAAATAAAATAGACAACCATAAACCAGGAAGAATCACTTATTAACAGCATAAAAAGTTCTGTTGGATAAGAATAATCACCAGCCAAAAAAATATAAGTACATGTATAATAACGCAATATTGCCAAGAATAAGACTTATGAGAGTTGGTCATTGACATGATGCAAACACATATTGCTAAGATTTCTATTCATTCCCAATAAGCGAACCAAGTTATAGTATAACCTAGAAAGTGCAAATCCTAAAGCCAATTTATTATCAGATGAATCAAGAAGTATCAGGCAGAGGCAGAAAATGGTGTAATTTTCAAGTAATCAAGTACCTGCGTCCTCTTTCTTGCACTCACGCAGGAGGGATTTCAAGTGTTCTCTTCGGTCCTCAACAGTGTAATACATATAGGCAAAATAAAATTTCATAGCTGATTCCGATTCTGTGATGAACTAACAGCATCAAATGTACCATGTCAACCTTATATTATTGTCGAAAAACCCAACAGTAATGCTCTGATAAGTTCGCCTAGTTTGTGCTCAACAAAAGCTCTGACTTGTTCTTCAAATATATAAAATTTCCACATTGGCACAAGCATGGCCTTATTAGCATGAGAGACGATTAAATAATAAGTTCGTCCAAAAAATGCCTAAGACTAGAAGTATATCTCGTATTTTACCATTATGAAGATGCAGCAAAAAATATTTAGATAAAGATTCCAGTGATCCACGGTTAGGCTTGTTCAGCAGATATGCTTACTTGCCATTCATAAATTTCACTAAGAAAACCTAATATCCATAATTGTCAGGATAAAAACTAAACTCCATCTTTTATCCAATAGTCTTGTCTGCATCTTTCCCTTGATTATACTATCTAAATTTCGTCTTTTTCAAAACCAAAAAGAATCAACTCCAAAGAAACAGACAAAAATATCGGTTTGAAATGGAATATAACCATGAAAAAAAAAGCTTGTTGATTTAGTATGTTAACTGAAAACACAATCTTAATGCTCTTCATATATTTAAAAAATTCTAATAGAGCTGTATCTATATATATTGGTATCTTATAAAAGAACTAACTAACTATATGCTAACTAAAATGCAAGCTTTAAACTCGGCATATAGTTATATTATAAAGGGGCTAACTAACTATATGCTTTTCTTCTTATTGATGAATTCATATTGTATATGATTGTTTAAAGAAAAAGGATAAGACTAATGAAATAAAGAGTGTGTATTCTTATTTTCAATGATTACAAGAAGCTGCTATATATAAACATCTTGTTAAAAAATCTACAAAATCCATCAAAATTATATGTCTGCACACATCTTAACAGAAAATACTTCTACAAAGTTAGGGGATAGAAGGAAATATTTAAGGGATAAAGGACAAGGGGATAAAGAAAATATTTTTAACTGTGCCAATATTGCAACTTTGTTGTTTCAGTATTTTTCTTTACTCTTAACATTGACTTCATTTGGTAGTTTAGGCCTTTCGATTGTGAATAATAGCAGGAGTTGTGTTGTTTGTAGATATATGAGTAATTGGTAAGTGTATTGGGATGAGACAAATAATAATGAGATAACAGGAATTGAGAAACAAGAGTAATAATCTAAAAAGTGTACTATTCTAGAAATGATATAATTCTTGATTTCTTTGCAAATATAACAGTCCTATACATATCAAATTTTAGAACTCAAACTTTATCTTCACTTCATTTGTAATATGTGGTATCCTCACCTTACTGTGTTGTCTATAGGCAGGCACGACCGCCCGTTACTAAGCACCTACTCATGTCATCCTTCTTGCTTGGATTACTTTGGTGAGCTTCTTCATTTACTAATTTCAGTTTATATAATGAATAAATTTTGTTATATTAATATATATAGAATTCTTGCTTCTTGAATCTTGATCGGCATATTTGGCAACCAGCTTGTGTTTCTTATTGGTCTAAACTTGACCATTCCATTACATATGAAGCTATTGCTCATCTAGCCATTCCAGTCTTAAAATTCATGTAATCTGGCATTGCCAGTATTAGCCACCACCACCATGAGACAAACTTTTACATGTCCAAGTCATAATGTAAATTTGTACTGCTTTGTCATTTATCAGTACTCCAAATTCTTATTACATCTCTTATGAGTAAGAGGAAAAGACTGAGAGCTTTGGATAGTTATAGTATTCAAATTCAAACAAGTCTTTTTATTTCATTGATATTTGATAATAGGATTCATTATTTTGGACTATGATTCTAGATGTAATTGATACAAATTATCTGCTTCTAGTTTGAGGGTTTATCAAATTCATTAACTTACACACTTCAAAATTTGGGTAGTAGGTTTTACTACATGAAAAGTAGTTGTCACTTCTAATTTATTTCTATGACATATTTTCAGGAAAAATTTTGAAAAAGTACCCCCCAAACCTTTGATCTACCCTTTCAAATCCCATTTAATTTTGGAAAAAAATAAAACAGAAAAATGCATATGCGAGACAGAGATAACAAACGAAGAACAAGCTAGAACCTTACTAACAAAGAGGGATTTTGTACATACCAGTAATGTAAACCACGAAGCTGGTCGGTCATGGATCCACCAGCAACGGGAAGCACGATGCGGCTGGTACTGGTATCCGAAGGAGAACAACGGCAAGGATGGGCGAGGGGAGATGTGTTTCGTGCCTCTGCCCCTTATGTGTTCGCGTAATGAAGAATCTAAGCTACGGATCTGATTCTGGGAAGGGTCGACGGCAGGGGGAGAAGGGTGGATCGGTAGCCACGAGACTCCACGGTGACAGAGTGGGGCACAGTAGAGCAGGTAAGAGTTTTGCGCGCTATGCATTCTCCTTTGGTGGGTTCCTCGGATTCTTGATTTTGGGTATTCTTAGGCGAATTTGGATTATATCATCACTAGATGGTTTGGCGTTAGCGGCGGGTTTGGTGGGTTCGACACAAAATCAGAGCGATTTGGCGTCGAAAGGCTAATTTGGGAAGGGATCGTAGCAATCCACCCTGAGTTGTTGCTGTTTGTGACACTGCAAGAAGTTTGCCGCAGGCATCCCCTGCATCTGTTGTAGTGTGTCTGTATGCAGGGGACAATGGACACGTTTCGAAAAGTAGTTGTCCTGTCCTGTCAATTGCAGACTGCATTTTGCAGCATGCTTCACTTTCTTGGTCTTCGTCCCACCCAAAACGCAGATTACATTTTGTAATTTCTGATAATAGCAGCTTTATATTTGTGTATAATACGCCATGCATCTATTTTCCAGCATTTCACCATTTATTCATCCATTTACAAAAAATTCTTGACAAAAAACCTTTATTTCTTTCTTTTATTTTTAACTTAACCAAACGGAACAAAAAATACGTTTTTTTAATACAATTCAAACAAATAAGACCCATGTCCAAAAGACGAATAATAATAAGAAGATAGAACGGCTAGATTCCCAACAAAGGAAACAAACTAATATCTTGATTTGTATATTTGGTAAAATTTATGTGAAATTTAAAATAATTTTAACAGATATAAATATAAGAAAAATACTTAGAATAATATTTTTATTTTTTGTTAGTAAAATATTATATTGTTTTTTATTTTTTGTTGATATTTCAAAAACAAAATATATGGTAAAAAAACACACTTAGAATTTTATTGTTAAAAGAAAAAAGATTTTTTTTATAAAAAAAATAAAATAGACTAAATAATAATATAGTGGTTGTGATGTTATCCTCTTTATTGCCTTTCAGGCTTGTGGTGAATCACTATAATTGTTGCCTTGCTCTTTTTTTTTCTATATAATTTTTTATATTAAAACAACTGATCTAAATTTTTTGTTATTTTTTTATTATGTACTAAATAAATAAAAATAAAGTTATATAATTTGATTAAACACCAAAGATAGATAGATGAACAAATTTAGGTATTAAAAATTACAAATTAATTTTTAAGATATTTTCATAAGTATTTTTAAAAGCTTCATTGATTTTTAAAATGTAAAATATAAATACATAATCTTTTAATTTATCAAATATAATAATATGTTTAAAAAACCTTTTTAATAAATTATATCTCACTAAAAATAAGACCAATTGAACCCATGTCTTTTTGGGGAGATGGAGTGTCCCGTACGACACCCCTAAACTTTTCCATTAACATAATCTATTGTGACACTCCTCCATCTATATATATAGGTGTGTTTGAACAAGAATATTAATTGAATCTTTCAAACTTAAGAAAAAGAAAATTTAACGGTATTAACACGTCGCCATGTTCCATTGTTTGAAAACAAAAACATACTAAGTTTATATTAAAAACCAACCAAACTAATATAGAATATACATTAAAATATAAAATATATATAAAAAAATTAAAATACATATATTTATATAAATATATCATGATTAATTTTAATATATAGGTAACATTTTTAAAAAAGAAAAATAGAATAATCTCATTGCTTCTTAAAAGACCCCTTTGTAGGCAAACAATGAAACAATAACCACTGAAAATATTTTTTATAAATTAATAACAATTTGTGTTCAATCTCCCAAGGCAAAGAAATTGAAATAATGGAACAAGTAAAGAAGCAGCATCCCCAAACACGAGTTTTTATCTTGTTATTGATTATCCTATTGTCTTTCACAAGCAAATCATCAGGATCATCATCATCGGAGTCATCAAAAAATAAAAAGCATCACTTTGTTCTAGTGCATGGATCATGCCACGGAGCATGGTCATGGTACAAGGTTATTACACTTCTCAAATCACGGGGTCACAATGTGACTGCCTTAGACTTGGCAGCTTCAGGGGTCAACCAAAAGAATGCTTCGGAGCTTAAATCAATTTCTGAGTACTTTGAACCTCTGACTAAGTTCATGGCTTCATCAGTGGATGAAGGTCAAAGAGTAGTTCTTGTTGGTCATAGCTTTGGTGGCTTTGCCATATCCTATGCCATGGAGCATTTTCCTCACAAGATTTCTGTGGCTGTTTTTATCACTGCTTTCATGCCGAGTCCACTCAACGTTTCCCCCGTCTATCAAATGGTAAAGCTAAGCTACACTCTTCTTTTTCTTTATTGTTCAAGTAAACTACGTCAAAAGAAGTTATAGATGTTAGAAAGTATGGCTAACAGCGGCCGATCAAAACGGGTTGACATTGCTATGAAACTGGTAATGTTATAGGATCAGCATAATTTATTATTTTTGGCTAACAATTAATCAATAATATTTAAAAGTATAGGTTAAAATTATAGAATACGGTTTTATTCCACCAAAAGTGTTGACTAGTTGTTTAAAAATGTTGGCCAATATAAATTAAAATTTTTGGCTCTTAAAACTTTTTTTCTTGTGATAAAATTTGATAAATCATGACCATAGATTATTTTAAGTCATGCTTTAAAATTGTGATCATAGATATTTTTAAGTTACTTTCTAAAAATAGTGAATATAAATTCTTTTAAGTTATTCTTTTTTAAAAACTGTGACCATAAATCTTTTTATAGTCATTTTTTAAAATCGTGGCCACAAATTTCTTTAGATCACCTCCAAAAATCATAATAATAGATCTTTTTAAATCATTTTTTTTAATTATGACTATAGATATTCTTTTAGGTCACAGTTTTTAACCATGACTAAAAATCATAACAAAAAAATAACTGTAGCCATAGACTAAAAATATTACAGTTACAACAACTAATTTAATCCAAAAAGTTAGTTGAAAAAACAATAATTTTAAAAGCTTGGTAATTTGTATATTAGGATTTTATTCTAAATAAAAAAGACACAAATGTTAAATCTTTTACCCAAAATATAATGCCTAAATATGCATTTTGTTTTTATTTTAAAAATGTGAAAAAAAAAATGCAAATTCTATGTTCAAACTTTAAACTCCACCTAAAATATATAGACAGGATAAACCACTGTTTTATTCCTAATATTTGTTCTAAATCTCATATTTGTCTTTAATTTTTTTATTTAATTTATTCTATTTACGCTCCTAACATTCAATTTTCGTGTTATTATGCCTTCAACTGAAATTACTTCCCTTCACTCCCCAAAAAGGATCATTCATGTGGAGAGAGAGAAACAAATGAAGATAGTGATTTAACAATGGAGGGGTATAAAATTAAAAATTGTTATGTTCAAAAATAATTTTTTAAATCAGTTATTATATATTTTTGTATAAGTATATATACGTTTTAACTCATTTTAAATATATATTTTATATTTTAGTATATATTTTATACAAATAGATAATTTAGTAACTAATTTATGACTAAAAGAGCAAAGTAGAACACATATACACAACATTAGAGAAAAAAACACGACGAAAAAAAATTAGGAACAGAGTTTGAACAAAAATTATGAGAAAAATAAACATTTACTTACATATTTTGGTCTTCATAATTTGATTTTTTTGTTTCTTTTTTTTTTTTTTGACAATTGATACTTGTGATGTTTTTTTTAAGGTAATTAGCGAATTAGAACCTGTTCAAGACAATCGTTTCACTTATAATAAGGGACCTAATAAATCGGCCACAACATTCATTTTTGGACCACACTACCTTGCATCTCGATTGTATCAACACAGTCCGAAACAGGTTACTTACCAAACTTTAAACTCTCTCATTATTTGTTAAATATATAATTATTTATTTATTATTTTTTATTAATATAAATTTTTAAGATAAATAATTTTTTATAATATGAGATCAAAGTATTTCTAGTCCAATGTCATTTTGTTTCCAACATCTTTTCAAGAAGAAAGCAGACTGAAGAGATATAACGCCAATTAAGGTTTGCACAAATGATTATTAAGATTGCAATACTTAGTTTGTAGCTCCTTATAGCTACTGGTTTTATTTTTCTTGAAGCCACGAAAAATCTAACTTATTAGGCAACCATTTGTAAGGAAACCATTGACAATTGGTGAATCATGTGGATGACTTTAGATTGGCATAGTTTGAAGGAAAATGAGTTCGTCTTGGACAAAAAGGGTTCATTTCATATCTCTTCTATTTGAATACCTGATCTAGGGCATGGATGAGAGTCTCACAAGTAGATACTAGATTTTTTTACTATTAGAAAATATATAATAAAAAATATTATTTGCACTATATATGAACGAGATTTTTATATAAGAATGTGAGAATGCATTTATATTCATTGGATTAATTTATTGGGAAGTGTTAGGGGAACAATGATTATCTTGAACAACATGAACAACTACCAATCAAATATAATTACATTACACCCTAATTTAATGCTACTCATTAAATTTACTCTTTTAACCATATTAATTCACATTATTCACACATTGTTCAAGAATGTCATTAGTTACTTATATTTTTCCTAATTTAAATGGTTAAAACCAGGCCAAATGCACCTAATAATAAATGATATACAAATAATGTATTAATTATAGTTATTAAATTTATGTATAAATGCATTTATTACTATTACATTTATAGTCAATATTTTAAATTTTTATTAAAATATACTTAATAAATTAAAATACTTATATTTATTTATTGAAATAAAATTAAAAATATTTTTGATAATTGAATGTATTTTTTAAAAATTTATACAAATATGAAATACAACTTTCTAAAGAATAAGGCATTGTGAGTCTTCCAACAAAGATTCTTTTACTTTCTAGAGCTAAAGCTTTTAGTAACGAAACTACGTACATTGAATCCAACAAAGATTCCAGCAAAGATTCTTCTATCCCACTGAATTTTTGATAAATTGTTACCAGTTTATCATTTTTTGAATATGTTTGCTAATCTGCCTTAACTGAAATCTAAAATGAAGCGATGATCAACTACTTCAATTCATTTTTCTATGACAGGATTGGAATCTAGAAACAACGTTGATGAGAGCATTTAGATTATTCAGCAACGAAGATGTAACAAAGGTGCTAACTCTATCACATGCAAAATACGGTTCTGTAAGTCGTGTTTATGTTGTGTCAGAGAAAGATGTTTTGATCACTCCAAATCTTCAACGACGGATAATTAAAGACAATCCTCCAAATCGCGTGGTTGAGATTGCTGGATCAGATCACATGGTCATGATGTCCAAACCGAAAGATCTTTACCTGCAACTACAATCCATTGCTGCTAATTATGATTGACTCAATATATAATTATGTTCTATACAAGTAATACAATACAATACTCCTATCCTTGCTATACATTACATCAGTCATGTAACAATAAATTAAAATCCATGCCTTGTTATTATGGTATTTAACAAGATCTTCAAAACTTTAGCTTCCTTTAAGACCATTTTGATAAAACTAAAAATAGGAAAAGAAAAGAAAAGAATAAAATTGTGAAAGAATAAGAAAAGAAAAGATGAAGAAATTTTACTGATTGTTGATTGATTGAATTGAATTATGAACTATGAAGATAAAATTAAATATATATATATATATAGCATTGTCTTATGAAAGATAAGAACAAATAAAGATAAGATAAAGAAAAGATAAGATAAGATAATAAAGACTAAAAGTGTAATGAATTTATGTATTCTGTTGGGCTGAATTTGTGGGTCACAAGATTTTTTTATTGTTCTCATGGGCTAAGGTAGAAGAATAGTTTAATACGTCCCCGCAAGCTGGTGGATGGAAGATATCAATAATTCACAGCTTAGATAAGTTTTGATGAAATTGTTGAGTGTCTGACGTGGTGACGCGGAGGAAGATGCGTGCGGCGGAGCTTGAGCTGCCAGCAAAAATATAAAAGGAGATGCTGTGCTTGAGCAGCGATTTTCAAAAAATGTGTGCGATGGAACTTGAGCTACCGGTGGCAAAAATATAAAGGAGATGCTGTGTTTGAGGAGCAATTTTCAAAAAAAAAAAGAAAAAATAAGCACGTAGAGTGCAATAAGATTGATCTTTAGAGGGCGCGTATGGCGCAATAAGAGTGCTCTTTAGAGGCGCGTATAGCGTGATAAAAAAAAGAGGGTGCGTGGAGCACAATAAAAGTGCAGATGAAACTGCAAAAACAGAATGTAGATTGAACTGCTGAAACAGAATGCAGACGAAACTACCGGAAGAAGGCGTAGATGAAACTGCTGGAAGAAAGTGTAACATCCCAACTTTTTGAATCAAGTCATTTTTTAATAACTAATTAATTAATTAAAATGATAATGATTTAAGATTTGAATTTAAAATTTAAACATATGAAAGCACTAGTGGTAGTAAATCTCTAACCGACAGTAACCAACATTTTAAAACATAGTCATAACTAATTCTATATTTATTAAATTTGAATGATATTTTGTTATATGAAAAGATAAAAATACTAGCTCTATTCCTTAAGTTCAGTATAAAATCAAATTCAAATTAAATTAGGTAGATAAATCGGTTACAAGTTCATAGTAGAAAATCGCGCTCTTATCAGCCAGCCTAATATACTAACAGTATTTCAGGAATATCTCAAGCTGTGGTAATCCGATTGACTTTGTTTAAGATTCGTTTTAAAGATAATTCAATTCTTTATAAATTTGTCTCTAATAGCTATTTCCAGATTCTAAACATAGAAAACGTTATAGGACTCACAAAGTGACGATTCAGATTGAAGATTTCAATGCCTCCTAGTATGCACATACCTGAGAGCTATTTGATCATTCCTTTCTCATTCTATTCCCTTTTTCTATACAAAACATTCTAGTATACACAAAGTCTAGCCATGAAACAAGTCTCTCTTCACTAACAAATCGTATCTATTTGCATCGGAATACCTATTGGAACTTCACTCGAGGTAGGGGGTTTTGTGATAATTTTTATATATCATATCTTAAATGTTTTTGAATATATATGTTAGCATTGCACGTCATGATATAATGTTTCTTTTCTCCTTACCCATTATGCATTATAATAACAATCTTATGTGCATTAAAGAACTGAGGGAATGATCTTTCGGTAAGGGAAGGTGACCCCCAAAGACAAGATAATCGAGATGATCCTTCGGTAAGGGAAGGTGATCGAATCGAGATGATCCTTCGGTAAGGGAAGGTGATCGACAAACCTTTGGGATAAGAACCTTCGGTAAGGGAAGGGGACTATCCCATCAATTTTATATAATAATTTGTTGACATGACTCCCTTCTTGTGCATTTCTAAATAACCTTGATTGTAAATTAAACTGAGGGAATGATCCTTTGGTGAGGGAAGGTGACTCCTAAAGACAAGATATCGATATGATCCTTCGGTAAGGGAAGGTGATCGATTGATATGATCCTTCGGTAAGGGAAGGTGATCGCCAAAATGTTTGGGATAAGAACCTTCGGTAAGGGAAGGGGACTCCCACCATTTATACCGGTTTGACCTCAATACCTTCCATAAAAGCTACAAGAAAAAAGTAAAGAAAAGTACAATGACAAGTATCATCATGATTGTTCTTCTTTTATCCTTTTTAATTTATGATTATGATTGCATTTAAAGATCCTTCCTTTATCCAAAATTCCTTTTGTATGATGTACGATATTGTTTAAGATCTCTATTTTATTTAGATCTATCCTTTTTGACTTATCTATGGCAATGTTACTATTCTTCTCTTATTTATTATTTATTTTGCCTTGCTTTATGGTCTATGAGAACATCATACTGGTGCGCGAAATTGTGAATAATACTTTTCACAACTCTTATAATCCCCGGTCATGAGCCCCAAGAACTTGGTAGCTCAGTACCATGGCATTACACAACTTCGCACAACTAACCAGCAAGTGCACTGGGTCGTCCAAGTAATAAACCTTACGCGAGTAAGGGTCGATCCCACGGAGATTGTTAGTATGAAGCAAGCTATGGTCATCTTGTAAATCTTAGTCAGGAAAACTCAAATGATATGATGATGAACGAAAATAAACAATAAGATAAAGATAGAGGTACTTATGTAATTCATTGGTAGGAACTTCAGACAAGCGCATGAAGATGCCTTCCCTTCCGTCTCTCTGCTTTCCTACTGTCTTCATCCAATCCTTCTTACTCCTTTCCATGGCAAGCTTATGTAGGGTTTCACCGTTGTTAGTGGCTACCTCCCATCCTCTCAGTGATTACGTCGCCTATGCTCTGTCACAGCATGGATAATCATCTGTCGGTTCTCGGTCAGGCCGGAATAGAATCCATCGATTCTTTTGCGTCTGTCACTAACGCCCCGTCTGCTAGGAGTTTGAAGCACGTCACAGTCATTCAATGATTGAATCCTACTCAGAATACCACAGACAAGGTTAGACCTTCCGGATTCTCTTGAATGCCGCCATCAGTTCTAGCCTATAC
>NC_029781.3:30557557-30558022 GCF_000817695.3 Arachis duranensis
GCCTTGGATGCCATAAATGGTTATGGAAAAACAAAAAGCAATGCTTTTACCACACCAAACTTAAAATGTTTGCTCGTCCTCGAGCAAAAGAAGAAAAAAGAGAGTAGAAGAAGAAGAAGTGAGGGGAAAGGGAATGGCTTTTGTTTTCGGCCAAGAAGGGGAGAAGTGGTGTGTATGTTGTGTGAAAATGAAGGAGTGAAGGAGGGTTTATATAGGAGAGGGGGATGGGAGGGTTCGGCCGTTTGAGGGTGGGTTTGGGTGGGAAAGTGGTTTGAATTTGAATGGTGAGGTAGGTGGGATTTTATGAAGGATGGATGTGAGTGGTGAAGAGAAAGATGGGATTTGATAGGTGAAGGGTTTTTGGGGAAGAGGTGTTGAGGTGATTGGTGAGGAAGAGAGAGAGTGGTAGGGTAGGTGGGGATCCTGTGGGGTCCACAGATCCTGAGGTGTCAAGGAAAAGTCATC
>NC_029781.3:30558040-30558646 GCF_000817695.3 Arachis duranensis
TCATCCCTGCACCAAATGGCAAACAAAATCACGTTTTTAGCCATTTCTGGCGTTAAACGCCGGGCTGGTGCCCATTTCTGGTGTTTAACACTAGCTTCTTGCCCTTTTCTGGCGTTTAACGCCAGTCTGGTGCCCCTTTCTGGCGTTAAACGCCCAGAATGGTGCCAGACTGGGCGTTAAACGCCCAACAGCTAACCTCACTGGCGTTTAAACGCCGGTGGGTGCGTCCTTCAGGGTGTGCTGTTTTTCTTCCTGTTTTTCACTCTGTTTTTGCTTTTTTCATTAATTTTGTGACTTCTCATGATCATCAACCTACAAAAAACATAAAATAACAAAAGAAAATAGTTAATTATAAAACATTGGGTTGCCTCCCAACAAGCGCTTCTTTAATGTCAGTAGCTTGACAGTGAGCTCTCATGGAGCCTCAGAAATGCTCAGAGCTATGTTGGGACCTCCCAACACCAAACTTAGAGTTTGAATGTGGGGGTTCAACACCAAATTTAGAGTTTGGTTGTGGCCTCCCAACACCAAACTCAGAGTTTGACTGTAGGGGCTCTGTTTGGCTCTGTTTTGAGTGAAGCTCTTCATGCTTCCTCTCCATGATGA
>NC_029781.3:30558943-30559267 GCF_000817695.3 Arachis duranensis
TAGCAACTTGCTCCTCAGTGACATACTCATCCTCTTCAGAGGAAGAATACTCATCAGAGCTCATGAATGACAGAAGTAAGTCCAATGGAATCTCTATGGTCTCATTTTGAGCCTCAGATTCCCATGGTTCCTCATTGGGGAACTCATTGGAGGTCAGTGGACATCCAGTGAGGCCTTCCTCAGTGGCGTTCACTGCCTCTTCCCCTTCCCAAAATTCGGCCATGTTGATGGCCTTGCATTCTCCTTTTGGATTTTCTTCTGTATTGCTTGGGAGAGTACTAGGAGGGAGTTCAGTAATTTTCTTGCTCAGCTGACCCACTTGTG
>NC_029781.3:30559382-30559692 GCF_000817695.3 Arachis duranensis
CAGAGTTATTCTGCTTAGAACTCTCTGTCTGTTGCTGAGAAGATGATGGAAAAGACTTGCTATTGCTAAACCTGTTTCTTCTACCATTATTGTTATTGAAACCTTGTTGAGGTCTCTGTTGATCCTTCCATGAAAGATTTGGATGATTCCTCCATGAAGGATTATAGGTGTTTCCATAGGGTTCTCCCATGTAATTCACCTCTTCTATTGAAGGATTCTCAGGATCATAAGCTTCTTCCTCAGATGAAGCTTCCTTAGTACTGCTTGGTGCATTTTGCATTCCAGACAGACTTTGAGAAATCATATTAAC
>NC_029781.3:30560373-30560883 GCF_000817695.3 Arachis duranensis
CAGAGGAAAAGAAAAATGGAAGGCAGAAGTAGAAAATTCGAACTTATCAAGAAAGATGGAGTTCGAATTTTGCATTAAGGAATAGTGTTAGTCCATAAATAGAAGGATGTGAGAAGAAGGGAAGTGATTTTTCGAAAATTAAGTGAAAATTTTGAAAACATTTTTGAAAAACATTACTTAATTTTCGAAAATGAAAGTGGGAAAGAAGTGAAGTGTTTTTTGAAAAAGATTTTGAAATTAGAAATAAAAAAGATCTGATTGAAAATTATTTTGAAAAAGATGTGGTTAAGAAAATATGATTGGTTTAAAAAAATGTGATTGAGAAGATATGATTTGAAAAACATTTTAAAAAGATTTTATTTTAAAAAATAATGACTTGGCTATCAAGAAAAGATATGATTCAAACATTAAACCTTTCTCAACAGAAAAGGCAACATACTTGAAATGTTGAATCAAATCATTAATTGATAGCAAGTATCTTTGAAAAAGGAAAGAAATTGATTTTGAAAA
>NC_029781.3:30563392-30577213 GCF_000817695.3 Arachis duranensis
AGAGACTCTTCTTGGAGTTAAACGCCAGCTTTTGTGCCAGTTTGGGCGTTTAACTCCCATTTTGGTGCCAGTTCCGGCGTTTAACGCTGGGATTTCTGAGGGTGACTTTGAACGCCGGTTTGGGCCATCAAATCTTGGGCAAAGTATGGACTATCATATATTGCTGGAAAGCCCAGGATGTCTACTTTCCAATGCCGTTGAGAGCGCGCCAATTGGGCTTCGGTAGCTCCAGAAAATCCACTTCGAGTGCAGGGAGGTCAGAATCCAACAGCATCTGCAGTCCTTTTTAGTCTCTGAATCAGATTTTTGCTCAGGTCCCTCAATTTCAGCCAGAAAATACCTGAAATCACAGAAAAACACACAAACTCATAGTAAAGTCCAAAAAAGTGAATTTTAACTAAAAACTAATAAAAATATACTAAAAACTAACTAGATCATACTAAAAACATAC
Organism: Arachis duranensis; assembly: GCF_000817695.3. Classification (NCBI taxonomy): domain Eukaryota; kingdom Viridiplantae; phylum Streptophyta; class Magnoliopsida; order Fabales; family Fabaceae; genus Arachis; species Arachis duranensis. The sequence goes on from NC_029781.3 coordinate 30,563,844, forward strand.
TAAAAACAATGCCAAAAAGCGTACAAATTATCCGCTCATCACATACCAAGGTTGATGAGTTTACCTTTATATGTTTTAACGCTATAGGCATTTTATATGCATCACACATGTCATAACATAAGTAAATGAGAAGCATCTAAAAGTCACTCCACTCCGACTAACAAGGATTTTTGAAAATAATAATTGAACAACCTTCCATTATCATTGTTTTTTATTTTAAAATTCGGAGTGGTTGGAGATGGATACGATAACATCATATAGATAAACTACTGAGAAACTTTTGTTTCTCACCCCTCTCTCTGTACCATCTTCAGGAAGGATGCGGCACAAAGCAATACCCTGTTCAGTTGAGGTGAAAAGGCAAGTGCACTATTAGGAGTGAGCTATCAAGAACGTAGATACGAAACATTAAGCGTTTATCTTAAGAAGGGAGAATAGGCGATTGCTTCAGTCATATTTAAACAAATTAAGAGAATTAGGATTTCCTATGTGTCTTGTTTTATTTTTATTGAGTGATTGTAATTGCAACTATGATGTTTCTTTTTATGATTATTTGGTATGAGTAAAGCTTGTCATTGTTGTGCCTTCATAGTTTAGCACGCCCGTTTCTTGGTACCTTCATAGTTTAGCACGCCCGTTTTTCTATGTTAGAATTTCCAAATCTACTTATATATTTCAACTAGTAAATATTCTAATAAAAACTAGTTATTTAATATTTTTATATATAAATTATTTTATATTTGTTTTAAAAGAAAATTTTCGCAAGGTTTTAAATATCCGCTACTAAATATAATCCAGATAAATCTTAACTCAGTTTAAAAGCATTAGGGTGTTACCAAAAGCGCAGATAGGCCATAGTGACTATTCTATGAATGATAGTTGTTTCCCGTTAGAACAGGGATAACCAAGACTGATGTTAGATTTTTACTTGGATGGATATAATAGAGATTGGTTGAATTCTGAGCTAAATTAGAAGATTGATTATTCATTGTGGGAGGAGGTTGAAAAAGAAGTAGAGTATTTTCTCATCGAAAAGATGATAATTTATGTATCCTTTTCAAGGAGGATACCAAGACTCTGATACCATGATAAAATTGTGAAAGAATAGGAAAAAAAAGAAAAGATGAAGAAATTTTATTGATTGTTGAATGATTGAATTTTGTATTGTAAACTATGAATGTAAAACTAAATATGTATAGAGCATTGTCCTATGAAAGATAAAAGCAAATAAAGATAAGATAAGAACAACTAAAGATAAGATAAAGAAAAGATAAGATAATATAATAAAGACTAAAATTATAATTGAATTTATGTATTTTGTTGGACTAAATTTGTGGGCCACGAGACTTCTTTATTGTTCTCAGGAACTAAGGTGAAAGAGTAATTTAATACATTTTATAAAAAAAATCTTCAATTGGGTTAAGACTTAAGAAAGCTATCAACCGTGATAGTAATGATGTATCGTTTTTTAGTTTTTTTTTTTTATTTTGGTAACATATTTAGTTTTGGTGTAGTTTTTAGAAACACTAAAATAAGTAAATAACATAAAGACTAGGGGGTGACAAAGCGGGTTGGCTTGTCCTGCCCCGCCAAGGCCCGCCCCATAATCAGGGAGGGACGACCCGTCCCACAAACTAAGATGGGTTTAAATTTTTAATTTCAATAAAATTGTGCAAAAAATATGTCAATAGAACCATCTTTATTTTAAAAAATAAGTCACATAATTTGAGCATATATAGGAAATTCTAAAATAAAATAAATAAAATTAATAACTAAAAGAAGAATAAAAGCAAAAAATAAAAAATATTTAAAAATTCTATAATTATTAATTTTATAATAGTAATCACTTTTTATTTAATAAAAAAATAAAAAATAAAAATTTTTGACCCGACGGACTGTCCCGTCCCGCCCCCAAAACCCGCCAATTTGGCAGTGCGGATTCGATGAATTTTTTTAATTTCGCGGGCTCCAAATTTTAATCCAACCCATTTTTTTTAGCGGTTTGAGCGAGTCGGCCCGGCGCGTTCAGCCCGTTTTGCCACCCCTGATAAGGACGCATGCAGCATGCCTCTTTAAAATTTTTTTGCACCGATCTCTTAACTGTGTTTCAAAATAATTAAAAATATGATTTCAGTGTTATGGGCCGAAGCCCTATTGTAATCCATGATAAATAACCCAAACAAATCTAATCAGAAACAAGAAAATCCAAAAATCATTTATGACCGAAAACAAAAACACTGTTAAGTATAATTAGACAAAAATATCTAATTATTGGCAATACTATTTTTTTTATGAGTAGCTTTAATACTCCTCTCTTCAGATAATTTGCTAATCAATATTTTTTTAATAAAGAAAAATGTATATAGATAAGTATTCATGTGTTATAATAAGAATGAAGGATGTGGATGTCCATTTTCAAAAGAATCACATTAAATGAAAGTTAAAAAATAAATACTTCATGCATGTATAAATAGAGCATGATTTGAGACCATATATACACAAACAATCAATAAAATTCTTTCTCTCTCTTATACTGACATACTCTTCTCTTTCTTTATATTTCCTTATTTTATATTTGTTATCTCTTTTTTATTTATTTATTTATTTATTTCATAACACATTATCAGCACGAGACTCTAACCAAATTTTAGAAGACTCTATGTAACAAATTTTTATTATGTTGAAGCTCTCTCATCTTGAATTTAATGCTCTTGATATATCTGAAAATAATTATTTATCATGGATACTTGATGCTAAAATCCATCTTGATTCAATGGATCTTGGAGATACCATTAAGGTTGAAAATAATATATCCTAGAAGGATAAATCCAAAGCCATGATTTTCCTTCGGCGTCATCTTGAAGTATGAATGAAAAATGAATATCTCACATTAAAAGATCCTATAGATCTGTGGAAAGACCTCAAGCCCGATATGTTAGAGAAAATTTTCTCGACCTTCCATGCCTCGAATGTGCTCTTACAGCAGCAGTATCGAGAAAAATGATTTTAAAAATATTCTGAGTTAATTTCTTGTCTTCTTGTTGCTGAATGCAACAATGAAATACTTCTAAGGAATCATGAAGCGCGTCCAGCTGGCACCGCCCCATTTCCTGAAGTAAATATAGCAAATCATTACCCCAAAAGAGATAAATGGCATGATTTTGGTAATAAGAAAAGTTATGGAAGGAAGAAGAATTATATTCACAAGAAAGGATCTCACCAGAAGTGGGATAAAGAAAGAAACAATGGGTAAAGTAAATCAATTGAGGATAAATGCTTCCGTTGTGGTGGAAAAGGTCATTAGTCATGTACCTGTCGTACCCCAAGGCACCTAGTTGATCTTTATCAAGTATCCTTGAAAAAAAAATGACAAAGGAAAGGAAACAAATTTTGTTTCAAATGATGAAAATTCCACCACTCATTATAATGTATCTAATTTCTTTGAGGATTCTGAAGGAAATATTGTCTATTTGATCAACGATGGAATAGTTTAATATGTGTGTTTGTTAAGTATTCATGTGAATAATTTTACTGTGCATGTACTTTTACTCATTTTATTATTATTTGTCTTTGAAGAAAAATGGGAAAGACATATTGTGAAGATATTTGCCTTGCGGATAGTACAAGTTCGCACATTATTCTTAAAAGTAATATATATTTTACCCATCTTGTGCCAAAAGAAGAATATGTTAATACTATTATTAACTCGGACAATGTGATAGAAGGCTCCAGAAGAGCTATAATTTTGTTTCCTGGAGGAACAAAATTTATAATAAATAATGCACTATTATCTACCAAGTCTCTGAGGAACTTATTGAGTTTTAAAGATATTCGCCGAAATGGATATCATATTGAAATAATGAATGAGGAAAATGATGAGTATTTATGTATCACAACTCATGATTTAAATAAAAAAGTTATATTAGAAAAGTTACCATCACTTTCATCTGGGTTGTATTATACAAAGATTAGTGCAATTGAATCACATGTCATTATAAACCAGAAATTTACTAGCCCAAATGAATTCATAACTTGACACGACCGATTGGGTCATCTGGGAACAACCATGATGCAAAGAATTATTGAAAACTCCTATGGACATTCACTAAAGAACCAGAAGATTCTTAAATCTAGTGAATTCTGTTGTGCTGCATGTTCTCAGGGAAAGTTAATTTTAAGGCCATCACCAGTAATTGGATTTGAGTCCCCTGAATTCCTAGAAAGGATTCAAGGTGATATATATGACCTATGCATCCACCATGTGGATCTTTTAGATATTTTATGGTCCTAATAGACGCATCTTCGAGATGGTCACATGTGTGCTTATTGTCTTCTCGCAACCTGGCGTTTGCGAGATTACTTGCTTAAATTATTCGATTAAAAGCACAATTTCCAGAAAATCCAATCAAAGTAATTTGTTTTGATAATGCTGGTGAATTTACTTTCCAAACTTTTGATGCTTGTTGTATGGCCAATGGAATAAGTGTTGAATATCCAGTAGCTCATGTTCACACACAAAATGGGTTAGCAGAATCACTTATTAAACGCCTCCAATTAATTGCTAGACCCTTACTTATGAGAATAAATCTCGCAACCTCGGTTTGGGGGCATGCTATTTTACATGCCGCAGCACTTATTTGTTTGAGGCCAACGAGTTACCATCAGTTCTCTCCTATGCAATTAGCTTTTAGCCAGCAGCCAAATGTTTCCCAATTAAGAATATTTGGGTGTGCGATATATGTTCTTATTGTACCACCTTCTCGCACCAAAATTGGACCGCAAAGAAAATTGGGGATATATGTTGGATATGATTCTCCCTCTATAGTGAGGTATCTCGAGATACAAAATGGAGATGTATTTAAAGCCCGGTTTGCGGATTGTCATTTTGATGAATCAAAATTTCCAACATTAGGGGGAGAGAATAAGCTTCCTGAAAAGGAACTTAATTGGAAAGCATCATCTTTGATGCATTTAGATCCTTGATCAAGGCAATGTGAACTAGAAGTTCAAAAGATTATACATTTGCAAAGAATAGAAAATGAATTGCCTGATGCATTTTCTGATACAAAAGGGATAACCAAATCTTATATACCAGCGAAAAATATCCCAATTCGAATTGATGTCCCAGTAGGACAAGTAACCATTGAAGCAATTCATGCCAGAAGCGTGGCAGGCCTGTTGGTTCCAAAGATAAAAATTCTCGAAAAAGAAAAGAGGTAAATACGATTCCTGTTGAAAAATCCACAGTAGAGACACCTGCAGTTGTCCAAAATTCTGATATAGTTTTAATTCCAGAAGATGTTCAGGTGCTTGGAAATTGTGAAAATGATGAGATCTCGATAAATTATGCCTTTACCAGAGAGAAATGGGACTGAAATAAGACAATTGTCAATGAAATATTTGCATATAATGTGGCATTAAATATCATGCATGAAAGTAAGGATCTTGAGCCAAGATCAGTCGAAGAATGTCGACAAAGGAATGATTGGCCAAAATGGGAAGAAGCTATGAAGGCTGAATTAGACTCACTTGCAAAATGTGAAGTCTTTGGACCTGTAGTCTGTACACCAGAAGATGTAAAACCTATTGGATATAGGTAGGAATTTGTGAGAAAACAAAATGAGAAAAATGAAGTTGTGCGCTACAAAGCTCGACTTGTGGCACAAGGTTTTTCACAAAGGCTCAGTATAGATTATGAAGAAACGTATTCCCCTGTAGTGGATGTGATAACATTGCGTTATTTGGTCAGTTTATCTGCATATCATAAACTGCATATGCATTTGATGGATGCGGTAACAGCCTACTTATATAGCTTGTTAGATTGTGATATCTATATGAAAGTCCCTGAAGGACTGAAGATATCTAAACCATCCAATGAATATTCACAGGGATTATACTGTAACACGCTAACTATCAAAGCTCACGCTTCCAACTGCGCAACTCTGATAGCTCGGACATTACGACGACTCTTATACTATTTAATACTAAAATATGAGCCAGTTTAAAACTTTAAACCGCAATACCGCTCACAAAAATACTTTCATTCGATAACGTACATCCATACATACAATACAACTTACAAGAACTCACAAAGAGTACACACACACACGCACACATGCACGCACACACACACACACACAAACACACACACACACACACACACACACACACACATATATTAAATTACTTTACAAGCATCAACCAGTACAAATCCTATCCCTCTTACAGAATATAAAAAGATAAAGGCGAGGGAACAATAAATAATAACTAAAGCAATACAGAGCATCTCGACAACAATTAAATAAGCTCTTCGTGACTTCTGTGTCCATATCCTGAAAGGGGAAAATTGTAGGGGGGTGAGAACATCATCCTCGAAAGGGTTCTCAGCAGAGGGTTTTTGGAATTACTGTAATAGGATACGTGAAGGTAAACCGTACCAGTGATTAATAACCGTCTTATGCCTCTTTTCAAAAACAACGGTTTACAATAAAAGAGAAATCTATAATCTTTTCTGGAAGAGAAAACTGTTCATTTAAAACAAGATTCAAAAGCCTTTAAAAAGCTTTATCTATACTGAACTAATTTATCCTTTCATACGTTTCCAAACCAGAAACACAAAACCGAACCAACCATCGGTCCATCTCATTTCAACCACGGCCCTAGGCCCAAACAATGCAACAGCAACCAATCCACCACAATCCAACAGAGTTTTAGTTGCAAACACAAGTAGGAAGGTTCAAGCACAAACAAACAATTACAACAAGTAGAACAATTAGCAGTTAATCACAAGTAATCACAAAGGCAAACCAAGTATAATATGCACACACAAACAATGTCAGATAGATGCATATGATGCATGCCTGTCCTAGTGGTTAATGATATCATCTGTCGGTTATATAGCCAACCCGACAAGTCCTAGTAGCTAACCATTGGACTGTCCCTCTGTAGTGCATCCCCAACTCGAGTTATACTCAATATAAACTTGATCATAATCATGATCCATATCCAACACCCTCACTGGTGTATATTCACGGGGGCGAGCTCATCCGGGACTTTCACAGTGCCCGGCCACACTTACGACATAGGGTCAGTAGAGTATCGAGTCTCCACCTGGAGCACGTGGTGGCTAGCCACTGCTTTCTCCCAAGGAAACTCGTGTCTTTGATAGTGGAAGTGCAACATTCACATTTAATTCATTAGCATATATGCATTTACAATCGGCCATAATCAATAATGGTTCTGCTGTAATTCGGCAATAACTCAGCTATCCGGCCTACGGTTCAATCCAGAACCAACCAATTTATCAATAAATACAGCCATTCGGCTTAAATTCATAATTCATAATCAGCCATACGACTCATAACTCATTCGGAAAGAAGCCATAATTCAATAGCATACGCAGCCATTCCGGCTCATAACAAAATAGCATTTCTACCATTCAACATCATCAAATTCATAAAATCGGCATTTAAGCCATAAATCACTTTTTCTCAATTTATTTCACTTTGAAATCAAGTTTTAACTCTATTGAGCCTTGGCTTTAAAGTTCCAATTTCTCAAATAATCTCAGTCTCATAAGCCCCTTTTTCTCAAGGTAGGTTCCCTTTTTAAAACAAAGCCACTCTCGGCATCCTCTTTCCAAAACTTCCAAAACCATGGAAAGTTAAAGATTCATTTTGAGACATTCAAAATCACCCATCTAACAGCGGAATTTTATAACAAAAGTTCCTCGACAGAGTCCAAGTCTTTGGGGGAGAATAACATAACTCATTCTGTCAAATTCTCTTAAAATCATTAAAACCTTGGCTTTCTGATTTAAGTAATAAAATAGGATCTAAGCAAAATCGAGTCATGTAATCAATTACTCATTTCAAAGCCATTTCTTTTACTTAAACAAAACCAGCTTCAACTCCATGATTAAATCTGAAGCGTTTCAATTTGCTAAGAGAATCATTTTTGTTGTGTTAAACTAGAGTTCAAAGGATACTCTGAAGTTTATTTAAGACAATCTTTATGTTTAATAGAGAAAAACATAAACCCGTTTTACCTTTTTAAAACATCCTAAAAGCAAAATTCTCTTCCAAATGACTTGCACCCAAAGACATACAATTTTCTTGGAAAATAAGGAGAAATCATAATCATTCATAATAATTCCACATTATCAAGAAAGTCAACTCAACTCAAATCAATCCCCAACGGATTAAACTCAAATTTCAAATCTTTAAAGAATCAACTTCAAAAACATTCCGTTTTACAAAGCCGCACAATAATTCAGCCAAACAAACATTCATAATCATTCGAGACAATCAAATAATACATAAGGCTGCTACAACCACCAATACACATTGTCTCACATCAGTATCCATATGTAATAATTCCAATATATAAAATATAGTTTTCAAAAAGCGCCCCTACCTCAAAACGTAAATCTATAACCCAAACGCCTTATAAGTTCTTTTCGTTTCAACCCAAAATCACCGGAAATCAAAACCTCGGCTCGGCTTGCTCTCTCAAAAGCAAAAGCAGCTACAAGAGGCCCAAGCAAATCAGATTTTAACTTCTAAAACAATTAACATCGCAAATACTTTATTACACAGAACATAACACTAACACGGGCTTTCAAAAATCGAAATACTCACTGAATTAATAAAACAAAGCAACCACAGCTCCACATCCACCCGGCAGCGGCTCCGCCAGTGGCCAGAAGCTCCAGTGGCTCGGCAACAAACCTCAATTTTCGACATGAAACCCCATAAAATTAACCTTACGACTTATATTCATCCGAATCCTTAATCGCAAATAATTAAAATGATTACGGTTTGAGTTTTAGAGCGCAGGAGACTTACAGTGATGAAAAGGAATGGCAAAATGGAGCAGCAGCTCCAGCGGTGACCTCCTGCAGCAACCACACCGTTTTGCGGCAACCAGAGGCACAACGAGGTTTCTTGGAAGCAAAAGTGGCGGTGGCTGGGCGCAGTTCTGCCTCCTCTCCTCTGTATGGCCCGACGGCTTCCCTCTCGCCGGCATAGCGGTGGCATTGTAGCAGTTACCCACCACTGTCGCGCTCTTTCTCCCTCTCTACGGGTCTCTTGGCAGCGTCGTCCCCTAGCAGTGATGGCGGCTTCGCACAGCTCGAAGGGTGGCGATGGCTGTAGCGGCGGTGACGGGCTTTACGACGACTCCCTCTATCCCAGCGCCACTCACTCATGGCGGACCACAGAAGCAGAAACGGAGCTCCATCGTGCTTCTTGTTTAGAGTTAGCAAGGACGACGACGCGGTGACCCTGACGGCGGTAGATCGGTGAAGACGAGCTCTTCTGGCTCATGTTTGGCAGCTGCCCCCTCAAACCCTCCTCTGCGCGAACAGTGGCGACACAGGAAACTTCGACGGTGACAATTTGGTGGCAACGTGGTGGTGCAACGGTGAGGGAGCTTGGCGACGGTGACCCTGGCAGCATGGACTGCTGCGGCGGCGCAGCGCAGTGTGCTTCCCTCCTCCTCTCCTCATCCGCAACTCAGCCTTTCTCTCTCTCTCTGTTCTGTTTCCATTGGAGGGTTTGTGTGTGTTTGGGTCATTGGGTTAGGGTTTTTGAATAAAATTAGGGTTTGGGGTAAATTGGTAATTTCAAATAAAATTGGAAATAATATAATAATTGAAACCCAAATTAAATCCAACATTAATTGTATATAGAAAAGTACTATTTTGCTCATCAATTTCACAAATTATTTTCAATAAAATGTTTAAATCCAAAAATTAGAAATAATATACTTAATTTCTTCATTTTCTAAAACAACAGTATTAATATTTAAAATATTAATTACTTAGTCCAAATCATATAAAATTCTTATTATTTCATAACTATATATCAACTTTATAATTTAAATATAGAAAATAATCCAATAATTATAAAATTGGATAATAATCATAACTTATCTCAAATTCAACAAATCAAAACTTGTCTTAATTATCTTTAATAAAATAATTTCTGAAATTAAGACTATAAATAACTATATGATTTGAGACTTGATCATAATAAAACTTTTCAAAAGTTCTGGGTCTTACATTCTACCCACCTTACAAAAATTTTCATCCTAAAAAATAAAAGTAATACATAAGATCATACATAGTCTTAGGACCTTCAAATACTCTTAGAAAAGTAGGAAGTCTTGCATATATGCATAAATGTTCAAATACCAAATAACCATAAGATATGAATATAGGGATAAATATGTTGTAAAGCAGAAGATACCAGGTAGGCTCGATGCACAAAGTCATATGATCTCAAGGCTTTACAAAAACTTGAGGTGACAAAATAGGGTGCAAATTAAGATAGGCATTCACAAAGTAAAGTGGTAATTAATGTGGTAAAAGGATGCAAAGCATGTTGGTATTCAAACAGCAGCATAACATTCACTGACAAATCTTGTTCCCACTTCAGAACTTCAATTTTCCAACTCCACCAATCACTTTACAACCTCATAGCCAATCATAAGCCTAACAACCGCAAACCCGTTCGCAAGGAACAAATCACCCACAACTCATAACATTGCACACCTACCGCTTCACCTTCCATATACACATATCACGTCTTAAAGAACTAACGCATCGTGTTACTACATCTACAAGTCGCACATGATATCAAACAATTCTCGAGTCTACTTAGAAGAATACAAGATCTTAGAAAGGAGAGACAAATGCCAAAGATGATACTCATAGATCTGAAATAATGTATGTAACTCCAGGTAAACAAGGATGCTCAACCAATAAAATTGCTGGAAGTAAATCAATTGACAACTTCAAAGATAACCCTTGGATCAAAGAAATTCAATGGGATCAATAAGAAGAAAATCAGCTAATCAATTTGAAACAAACTCAAGCTGAGTCGAAGAAGTATGAGGTTTCCAGAAAAGAATATCTTAAACCCAAGACAAAGCTCACAGAACTCAAGAGCATGATTAAAAATACTTTCGAATACTTTGTCCAAAAATGAGTCGAAAACTTGCGGAAAAATCACTTCGTAGTCTAAAAGAAAAGTCAAGCAACAAGCATTCTTCAAGAGAGTAGCAAAGGCATAACATGGCTTTGCTTTAATACAATTTCATGTTGAAGTAGATTATGTAGAGTTTCTAAAAACAAAATGCACACAAGTTTGGCTAAGAGCTAAAATATTTTCTCAAATATTTTAGAAAGATAGTTAGGTGCACGACTTAATCAAAAGTAATTCATAAAACTCGGAAGAGAAATTAAATGCTTGCTCAGAAATTCTCAAAGTTCATATTCAAACAAGCGTGTATAAAATTTACAGCAAGGATGAATGTTGAAGTTAAACTCTATTTAGAAAAGAGAATCCAAGGTAAAAATTTGCTTTCAAGCTGGTAATAGAAATCAGTAGTGTGTTACAAATTGACAAGTTTCTACTAAATAAGGAAGCTTTCAAAACTTCATCTAAAATAGCGCATGCCAACTTTAAATCAACTTTGTCAAAATTGAACAATGGTTTCAGTCATAATCAAGCAACAGAAAATAAATTCCGTCTAGAATTTCTTCAAAGAGAATTCAAAACTTCTTTAAACAAAGTTTGAAACAAGACTCCAAAAGTATACTTGAAATCACCATCTCAGAAGGATATTCAAGAAAATTAGGATGTACTTAAAAAGGAGTCAAGCCACACAAGAAAAGATCTTAAATTAAGGTAGTTCAAACAAGATCCACTAGGCATGAGACATCAAACAAGCTCTCAATTGATCCAAAAGAATACAAAAGTCATAGGAAAGACCAATCAATCATTAGTAATTTCTCAAAGATAGATCTTGGACTAAGAACTCTAATAGAGACAATGAGAGGATAAACGATGCAGTAATTTAAAATGAATCAAGCTGACTCACATAAGAAGAATATTCACAAGAGAAGGAAAACCAAGATCAATGGTAATGTTCACAGGATGTAAAAGATTAGTTAAAAACAAAGTCAAGTATGACATTCATAGAGATGGAAGGTTAAGAGAGAATTCAGCCCGTTCATAAGAAGAAATTTATGAGTCTATGATGAGCGGATAATTTATACGCTTTTTGGCACTGTTTTTAGTATGTTTTTAGTACATTTTAGTTAGCTTTTAGTATGTTTTTATGAGTTTTTATTTAAAATTTACTTTTCTGGGCTTTACTATGAGTTTGTGTGTTTTTCTGTGATTTCAGGTAATTTCTGGCTGAAATTGAGGGACCTGAGCAAAAATCTGATTTAGAGGCTGAAAAAGGACTGCAGATGCTGTTGGATTCTGACCTTCCTGCACTCAAAGTGAATGGAAAGTAGACATCCTGGACTTTCCAGAAATATATAATAGTCCATACTTTTCTCAAGATTTGATGGCCCAAATTGGCGTTGCAAATCAGCTTCAGAATTTCCGGCGTTTAACGTCGGAACTGGCACAAAAGTTGGAGTTAAACGCCCAAACTGGCACAAAAGCTGGCGTTTAACTCCAGAAAAAGTCTCTATACATGAAAGCTTCAATGCTCAGCTCAAGCACACACCAAGTGGACCCCGAAAGTGGATTTTCACGTCATTTACTCATTTTTGTATATCCTAGGTTACTAGTTCACTATAAATAGGATCTTTTGACATTGTATCTTTATCTCATGACACTTTATACGTTTCATACTGTACTTTCTACGGCATGAGTCTCTAAACCCCATGGTTGGGGGTGAGGAGCTCTGCTGTGTCTCGATGGATTAATGCAATTACTACTGTTTTTCATTCAATCACGCTTGCTTCCATTCTAAGATATCACTTGTTCCTCAATTTGATGAATGGGATGATCCGTGACACTCATCATCATTCTCACCCATGAACATGTGCCTGACAACCACCTCCGTTCTACTTTAGATTGAGTGGATATCTCTTGGGTTCTTTAACCAGAATCTTCGTGGTATAAGATAGATTATATTGGCGGCCATTCTTGAGAATCCGGAAGGTCTAAACCTTATCTGTGGTATTCTGAGTATGATTCAGGGATTGAATGACTGTGACGAGCTTCAAACTCGTGATTGTGGGGCGTTAGTGACAGACGCAAAAGAATCACTGGATTCTATTCTGACATGATCGAGAACCGACAGATCAATAGCCGTGCTGTGACAGAGCGCGTTGAACATTTTCACTGAGAGGATGGGAGGTAGCCATTGACAACGGTGAAACCCTACATAAAACTTGCCATGGAAGGAGCCTTGCGTGCATGAAGAAGAAGACAGTAGGAAAGCAGAGATTCAGAAGATAGAGCATCTCCAAAACCTCAACATGTTCTCCATTACTGCAAAACAAGTATTTATTTCATGTTTTTCTACTTTTCACAATTAAACCTGAGAATTATTGATATCCT
>NC_029781.3:30577272-30603032 GCF_000817695.3 Arachis duranensis
GTGCACTTGCTGGTTAGTTGTGCGGAATTGCAAAAGTGTGATTGTGATTTCGTGCACCAAGTTTTTGGCGCCGTTGCCGGGGATTGTTCGAGTTTGGACAACTGACGGTCTATCTTGTTGCTTACATTAGGAATATTTTTTTTTGTTGGTTTAGAGTCTTTTATTTGAGTCTAGTTTCATATTTTAAGTTTGGTGTCAATTGCATGCTTTTACTTTCTCTTAATTTTTTTTCGAAATTGCATAGTCCTAGCTATTTCTTTACCTAAAAAAATTCGAAGTTTGGTGTCTTCTTTGTGTTTTCCTTTAAATTGTCAAAAATTTGTGTTTGATTTTCTAAAAATTTTAAGTTTGGTGACATTTTGTTGTTTTTCTCTTTCCTCATTTCAAAAATCAAATCTTTTTCAAAATAATTTTCAATCAATAATAATAATAATAATAATAATAATAAAATAAAATAATATCCACATCATCTCCCTTTCTCCATCATGGACCTAAGTGGAAGTGAGCAGTCCAGAAGAATTCTGGGGTCATATGCTAACCCCATTACAGCTGCATATGGGAGTAGCATCTGTATACCTCCCATTAAAGCAAGCAGCTTTGAGCTAAATCCTCAACTCATTATCATGGTGCAGCAAAATTGCCAGTATTTCGGTCTTCCACAGGAAGAACCTACTAAGTTTCTGGCACAGTTCTTACAAATTGCTGACACAGTACGTGATAAAGAAGTGGATCAGGATGTCTACAGATTGTTACTGTTTCCATTTGCTGTAAAAGATCAAGCTAAGAGGTGGTTGAATAACCAACCCACAACAAGCATAAAAACATAGAGACAGTTATCAGACAGATTCCTGAATCAATTTTACCCTCCAAAAAGGATGACACAGCTAAGGCTGGACATCCAAGGCTTTAAACAAGAGGATAATGAATCCCTTTATAATGCCTGGGAGAGGTACAGAGAGGTACAGTTAGACATCTTCTACTATGGGCTTACAGAAAAAGCTCAGATGTCTTTAGACCACTCAGCTGGTGGATCTATACACATGAGGAAGACGATTGAAGAAGCTCAAGATCTCATAGATACAGTTGCTAGAAATCAACATCTATACTCAAGCAGTGAGTCCTCTATAAAAGAAGAAGCTATGGCAGTAACTACTGATCCTAATCCTCAAGAACAGATTGTTGAACTTAATCAGCAATTACTCCTGATGACAAAACAGTTAGCAAAATTTAAAGAGATGCTCCAAGAAACTAAAATTGCTAACAAGAATATAGAATCACAGTTGAATCAGACAAAACAGCAGCTATCTAAACAGATAACAGAAGAATGCCAAGCAGTTCAACTAAGGAGTGGGAAGACGTTGAATAATGCAGCTCAAAGTAGCAAAAAGCCAAGAAAGGAACAACTGACAGAGGATAACCAAACCACTGCCCAAAATCCCTCTGAGGACAGTAAGAACCCAGAGAGGAATCCTTCTGGCGTTCAAACGCCAGAAAAGGGGGAAAAGTTGGCGTTAAACGCTCATTTCTTGCCCAGTTCTGGCGTTCAAACGCCAGAAAAGGGTGGGAAGCTGGCGTTAAACGCCCATCCTGTACCCAATCCTGGCGTTTAAACGCCAATGAGGAATCAGACACCTGAGAGTGCTGATAGTAACCCCTCTAAGAAGGCTTCTCAACCACCTCTGTAGGGAATAAACCTGCAGAAACTAAGGTTGAAGAATATAAAGCCCAGATGCCTTATCCTCAGAAACTCTGCCAGGCGAAATAGGATAAACAATTTGCCCGCTTTGCAGACTATCTCAGGACTCTTGAAGTAAAGATTCCGTTTGTAGAGGCACTTGAGCAAATACCCTCTTATGCTAAGTTCATGAAAGAGATCTTAAGTCATAAGAAGGATTGGAGAGAAACTGAAAAGGTGTTTCTCACTGAAGAATACAGTGTAGTCATTCTGAAAAGCTTACCAGAGAAGCTTCAAGATCGAGGAAGCTTTATGATACCATGCACATTAGAAGGTGCTTGTACCAAGACAGCCCTATATGACCTTGAAGCAAGTATCAACCTAATACCTGCATCCACTATCAGAAAGCTTGGGTTGACTGAAGAAGTCAAACCAACCCGGATATGTCTCCAACTTGCTGATGGCTTCATTAAATATCCATCAGGCATAATTGAGGACATGATTGTCAAGGTTGGGCCATTTGCCTTTCCAACTGACTTTGTAGTGCTGGAAATGGAGGAGCACAAGAGTGCAACTCTCATCCTAGGAAGACCCTTCCTAGCAACTGGACGAACTCTCATTGATGTACAAAAAGGGGAAGTGACCTTGAGAGTCAATGAGGATGAGTTCAAGTTAAATGCTGTTAAAGCTATGCAGCATCCATACACATCAAATGACTGCATGAGCGCTGATATTATTGACTCTTTGGTGGAAGAGATCAATATAACTGAGAGTCTCGAATCAGAGCTAGAGGATATCTTTAATGATGTTCAGCCTGACCTGGAGGAACCAGAGGAAATAAAATAACCTCTGAAAATTCTACATGTAGATAAGTGTATATCTAGTCAACAACAATTTTTATAAAATTTCAAAATTGGCTGTGATCACTGTCAAATAAGAGAAAAACTGAATCAATAATTTTCCTAATAAAGGACTCGGAATCCAGAGTTAAAATGCACAGTGCATTAGGACAAGTTCAAAGCCATATCAAAGGATACATGAATCAAGAAGAACTCAAATAGGGGAAGATAGATGCAACAAGGATTTCAAACAGCATATGCACTTAAGATCAAACAAGAATGCATATGAATAGAGGGATAGAGTTGAAAAATCAAACTACTTTTCAAAAGGATTAGCAAACAAGAACTTCAAGTTAGGATATGAAAGAACCAGTCGACTCGAACAGAATTCAAGACACACAACTGAATAGCCTCGAGAAATAGTTTCCAATGTTCTCAAAACCCGCAATTTGCTTTACTCAAAACTCGTATATCATCTATGATAACCCATTAGTGCTCTCATATACATAATTCACTAGTATTAAGCCGGCCAAACTTAATACCAAGAATTATGCAATGCAAGACTAACAACATTAATCAATAGACCGTTATGTGCATAAAGCTCTAATTCTCGTCATTTGACAAGACCTAATACATGACAAACGCTCAGAGTATGCAATTGAAGCATGTTTGGTCCATTCCTCAGGCTCTACAGAAAAGGCTGCTCTGATACCATAATGTAACACCCTAACTATCAAAGCTCACGCTTCCGGATACGCAACTCTGATAGCTCGGACATTATGACGACTCTTATACTATTTAATACTAAAATATGAGTCTGTTTAAAACTTTAAACCGCAACACCACTCCTAAAAATACTTTTGTTTGATAACGTACATCCATACATACAATACAACTTACAAGAACTCACAAAGAGTACACACACACACACACACACACACACACACATATTAAATAACTTTACAAGCATCGACCAGTACAAATCCTATCCCTCTTACAGAATATAAAAAGATAAAGGTGAGGGAACAATAAATAATAACTAAAGCAATACAGAGCATCTCGTAAAAAATTAAATAAGCTCTTCGTGACTTCTGTGTCCATATCCTGAAAGGGAAAAATTGTAGGGGGTGAGAACATCATCCTCGAAAGGGTTCTCAATAGAGGGTTTTTGGGAATTACTGTAATAGGATACGTGAAGGTAAACCGTACCAGTGATTAATAACCGTTTTATGCCTCTTTTCAAAAACAACGGTTTACAATAAAAGAGAAATCTAAAATCTTTTCTGGAAGAGGAAACTGTTCATTTAAAACAAGATTCAAAAGCCTTTCAAAAGGTTTATCTATGCTGAACCAATTTAGCCTTTCATACATTTTCAAACCAAAAACACAAAACCGAACCAACCATCGGTCCATCTCATTTCAACCACGGCCTTAGGCCTAAACAATCCAACAGCAACCAATCCACCACAATCCAACAGAGTTTCAATCACAAACACAAGTAGGAAGGTTGAAGCACAAACAAACAGTTACAGCATGTAGAACGATTAGTAGTTAATCACAAGTAAACACAAAGGCAAACCAAGTACAATATGCACACCCAAACAATGTCACATAGATGCATATGATGCATGCCTGTCCTAGTGGCTGATGATTTCATCTGTTGGTTATATAGCCAACCCGACAAGTCCTGGTAGCTAACCATTGTACTGTCCCTCTGTCGTGCATCCCCAACTCGAGTTATACTCAACATAAACTTGATCATAATCATGATCCATATCCAACACCCTCACTGGTGTATATTCACGGGGGCGAGCTCATCCGGGACTTTGACAGTGCCCGGCCACACTTACGACATAGGGTCAGCAGAGTCTCGAGTCTCCACTTGGAGCACGAGGTGGCTAGCCACTGCTTTCTCCCAGGGAAACTCATGTCTCTGATAGTGGAAGTGCAACATTCACATTTCATTCATTAGCATATATGCATTTACAATCGGCCATAATCAACAATGGCTCCTCTGTAAGTCGGCAATAACTCAGCCATCTGGCCCATGGTTCAATCCAGAACCAGTCAATTTATCAATAAATACAGCCCTTCAACTTAAATTCATAATTCATAATCAGCCATACGGCTCATTACTCATTCAGCAATCAGTCATAATTCAATAGCATACGCAGCCATTCCGGCTCATAACAAAATAGCACTTCCACCATTCAACATCATCAAATTCATAAAATCGGCATTTAAGCCATAAATCACTTTTTCTCAATTCATTTCACTTTGAAATCAAGTTTCAACTCTTTTCATCCTTGGCTTTAAAGTTTCCATTTCTCAAATCATCTTAGGCTCATAAGTCCATTTTTCTCAAGGAAGGTTCCCTTTTTAAAACAAAGCCACTCCCGGCATCCTCTTTCTAAAACTTCCAAAACCATGGAAAGTTGAAGATTCATTTTGAAACATTCAAAATCACCCATCCAACAACGGGATTTTATAACAAAACTTCCGCGGCAGAGTCCCAAGTCTTTAGGGGAGAATAACATAACTCATTCTGTCAATTTCTCTTAAAATCATTAAAACCTTGGCTTCCTGATTTAAGTAATAAAATAGGATCTAAGCTAAACCGAGTCATGTAATCAATTACTCATTTCAAAGCCATTTCCTTTACTTAAACAAAACCAGCTTCAATTCCATGATTAAATCTGAAGCGTTTCAAACTGCTAAGAGAATCATTTTGTTGTGTTAAACTAGAGTTCAAAGGATACTCTGAAGCTTATTTAAAATGTTAGAATAATGAGGTTCACCAATCGGAATCCAAATCCTTTTAAAATCATGAAAACTCTTCCAAGGGACAATCTTTATGTTTAATAGAGAAAAACATAAACCCGTTTTACCTTTTGAAAATAGCCTCAAAGCAAAATTCTCTTTCAAATGACTTGCACCCAAAGACATACTATTTTCTTGGAAAATAAGGAGAAATCATAATTCTCTTTTCAATAATTCTTTCAAAGCGTAGCTTCATCGCTTTCATAATTGTTCTAATTAAAGTTAATAAAAGAAGCCCTATTTTCACAATCCTCCAAGTAAATGGGAAATGCACTAAACTCATAATTTCCCAAAATAACATTTCAAATAAAAACTCGGATTTTATAGAAATTTCGGCAGCATCTCCCTTAAAACTTGGACTTTGCCACCCGGTTCGGGTCTCAAGTAAGCCGTTTCATAATCCTTTTCAACAGTCCAGATCCAAAATTCAGTTCAAAAGCAAGCTAAATCCAACAGTCACCTCATTTGCATATCTCAAGGAAACCATTTCAAAACCAATTCATTATCAACCGATTAAACTCCTTTCCAAAGCTTTAAAGAAATGGTTCAGCAATAATTCATTTATCAAAACCAAGTCAATTAAAGCAAACCAGGCTGAATTTCAAAGAGTATTTTATTTTTCACATTATCAAGAAAGTCAACTCAACTCAAATCAATCCCCAATGGATTAAACTCAAATTTTAAGTCTTTAAAGAATCAACTTCAAAAACATTCCAATTCACAAAGCCGCACAACAATTCAGCCAAACAAACATTCATAATTATTCAAGATAATCAAATAATACATAAGCCAGCTACAACTACCAAATGCACATTGTCTCACATCAGTATCCATATGTAATAATTCCAATATATATATAGTTTTTGAAAAGCGCCCCTACCTCAAAACGCAAATTCATAACCCAAACGCCTCATAAGTTCTTTTTGTCTCAACTCGAAATCACTGGCAATCAAAACCTCGGCTCAGCTTGCTCTCTCAAAATCAGAAACAGCTACAAGAGGCCCAAGCAAATTGGATTTTAACTCCTAAAACCATTAACATCACAAATACTTTATAACACAGAACATAACACTTACGCAGGGCTTTCGAAAATTAAAATACTCAATGAATTAACAAAAGGAAGCAACCACAGCTCCACATCCACCCGGCAGCGGCTCTGCCAGTGGCCAGAAGCTCCAGTGGCTCGGTAACAAACCTCAATTTTCGACATAAAACCCCATAAAATTAACCTTACAACATATATTCATCCGAATCCTTAACTGCAGATAATTAGAACGATTACGATTTGAGCTTCAGAGCGCATGAGACTTACTATGATGAAAAGAAATGGCAGAATAGAGCAGCATCTCCGGCGGCGACCTCCTGCAGCAACCACACCGTTTCCCGGTAACCAGAGGCATAGCAGGGTTTCTTGGCGGCAGAAGCGGCGGTGGCTGGGCACGGTTCTGCCTCCTCCCCTCTGTACGGCCCGATGACTTCCATCTCGCCGGCACAGCAGCGGCATTGTAGCAGTTACCCACCACTGTCGCGCTCTTTCTCTCTCTCCGTGGGTCTCTTCGAAGCGCCGTCCCCTAGCAGTGATAGCGGCTTCGCACAGCTCGAAGGGTGGGGATGGCCGTAGCGGCGGTGACGGGCTCCACGGTGACTCCCTCGGTCCCAGAATTAGAGCTCCATCGTGCTTCTTGTTCGGAGCTGGCAAGGACGACGACGCGGTGACCCCGATGGCGGCAAATTGGCGAGGACGAGCTCTTCTGGCTCGCGTGCGACAGCTGCCCCTCAAACCCTCCTCTGCGCGAACAGTGGTGACACAGGAAACTTTGACTTTGGCAAATCGGTGGCAACGTGGTGGTGCGACGGTGAGGGAGCTTGGCGACGGTGACCCTAGCAGCATGGACTGCTGTGGCGGCGCGGCGCGGTGAGCTTTCCTCCTCCATTCCTCATCCGTAACTTAGCCCCTCTCTTTCTCTTTGTTCTATTTCCATTAGAGGAGTTTGTGTGTGTGTTTGCTGCTGTTTTGGGGGGAGAAGGATTTCGGCTACTGCTGGGTGTGGGAGAAAAGGGAACCAGGTCATTGGGTTAGGGTTAGGAGTAAATTGGTAATTTCAAATAAAATTGAGAATAATATATTAATTAAAACCCAAATTAAATCCAACACTAATTTTATATAGAAAAATATTATTTTGCTCATCAATTTCACAAATTATTTTCAATAAAATGTTCAAATCCAAAAATTTGAAATAGTATACTTAATTTCTTCATTTTCCAAAACAGTAATATTAATATTTAAAATATTAATTACTTAATCCAAATTATATAAAATTCTTATTATTTCATAACTATCAACTTTATAATTTAAATATAGAAAATAATCCAATAATTATAAAATTGGATAATAATCATAACTTATCTCAAATTCAATAAATCAAAATTTGCCTTAATTATCTTTAATAAAATAGTTTCTGAAATTAAGACTATAAATAACTATATGATTTGAGACTTGATCATAATAAGATTTTTGAAAAGTTCTAGGGTTATACTCAGTCAAATTGCAAAGATCTTTATATGATCTGAAGCAATTTGGATAATGTGGTATAATCATCTTACCGAGTATCTGGCCAGAAACCGATTCAAGAATGATGATATCTGCCCATGTATTTTCATAAAGAAATCTGCATCAGGATTCATTATAATTGTTGTGTACGTTGATGATTTAAATATCATTAGAACTCTTGAAGAGATTCCAACAATTATTAAAAATTCTAAAAGAAGAGTTTGAAATGAAAGATCTTGGAAAGACTAAATTTTGTCTCGGCTTGTAGATCGAGCATATGAAAAATGGGATCTTTATTTATCAAACATCATACACATAAAAGATCTTAAAGAGATTTTATATGGATAAGTCACATCTATTAAGTACCCCAATAATTGTAAGATCCTTGGATGTGGAAAAGGATCGATTCCGTCCTAAAGAAGAGAATGAAGATATCCTTGGTCCTGAAGTACCATATCTTAGTGTCATTGGAGCGCTACTGTATCTTGCTAATAACACACAACCCGATATATCATTTGCTGTGAACTTACTAGCAAGGTATAGTTCCTCTCCAATTAGAAGACATTGGAGTGGAATGAAACAAATTTTCAATATCTTCATGGAACGGTTGATATGCAATTATTTTATCCCTATGGATCCAAGTCACTACTAGTTGACTATGCAGATGCAGGATACTTGTCTAATCCACATAAAGGAAGATCTCAAACGGGATATCTGTTCACATATGATAGTACAGCTATATCATGGAGGTCCACGAAACAGACGATAGCAGCAACCTCCTCTAATCATGCTGAAATACTCGCGATACATGAAGCTAGCGCGAGTGTTTTTGGCTCAAGATTTTGATTCAATATATTATGTCATCGTGTGGATTAATTGATCAGAAGATAGCTCTAACTGTCATATTTGAAGATAATACAGCATGCATTGCTCAACTTAAAGGCGGATACATCAAAGATGATAGAACAAAGCATATTTCTCCCAAATTCTTCTTCTCACGACCTTCAAAATCAAGGGACAATTGATATCCAACAGATCCACTCAAGTGACAATCTGGCGGATTTATTTACAAAGTCACTCCCAAAATTCTCCTTTGAAAGATTAGTACATGAGATTAGGATGCGCTGATTTCGAGACATTAAATGATGTCAGCAAGAGGGGGAGACTGTACTCATTTTTCTTTGGTTAGGTTTTTTTCCCATTGGGTTTTTCTTGACAAGGTTTTTAATGAGGCAATCCCCATCACAAAAGATATTGTACTCTTTTTCCTTCGCAAAGGTACCAACCAAGTATCTTAGGATTCGTTTAACACATTTCCAACGAGAGACAAGAGGATTATGCATGAATTGGGATACTTTATTTACAGCAAAGGCTATATTTGGCTGAATATACCATTTCCAAAAGTTTATAAAATTGGTATGAATCAGGTTAATGAAAGGGTAAGGCATGCATCTTGGACATACAGCAGTATTTGCACAAGGAAGAAGTTGTATTATTAATTTGGTCACTAGAAAGATTACATGTATTTAAGACTAAAGAAACTGTTTTGGGTGCACAATGGGTCAATTTTTTGTACCAAACATCAAAACTATTACAATTTGCACTAAAAATAAAAGGATTAGATGTAGTTGTAGTTGATTTAGCTATTGCAACTCTTTCAAACTTATATACTCCTTGCTTAGGTGATTCATGAAGAAAGATCTATTTGGTGGCCTGGGATTTCACATAGCAAACATTAGGATGAAATTCGAAGTAACAGTTGTTATTAACAGTAAATTGATATACACTAATGAAATTATGAGAAATTTCAAGTGAATGTAGTAATTGTCTTAAAAGAAATTTATGATTGTTATCTAAAGAAATCAAATATGAGTGTCCAATATGTGCAATTTGGTTCTACCTCTACTCTTCGAGCAATAAAGCCTCTGCTAGTTCCTCTATTATTGAATTGGTAACTGACTTGTGTAAATTTGGATTGTACAAGGCCAATATCTGGTTTCTTAAACCTGGTTAGCATGCTTTCATGAGAGATAAGCATAGTTTTAGCATCTCTGAGGCTAAGATTATCTGATTTTGCATCATAGAAATGTATATAGCATACTCTTCATTCAAACCATCAATAATAGCCTCAAAATGCTCATCAAGAGTCAAAGGATTACCCACTGCTGCTAAAGAACCCATCACCTTTCTAATTTTCTTGAGATATTCTGAGGTTGTAGATCCTCCTTTCTTGATGCCTTTTAATTCAGTATTGAGCTGTTTCACCTTTATGTTCGAAAACTTGCCAAAGTGTTATTGAATCTTTTCCCAAATTTGATAAGCAAATTTACTGCCAATTACCTTTGTTTTTGAAGGAATTAACAATCGATTGCGCCAGCCAAGTTGCAAGGAAATTATCATACAATTTTCATTGCTTGTATTTTTTGAGGTAGTGTTGGAAGCTTTATCTGCTTTTGTATCATACATTGATGATACTAGCTCTTTCTTGAGATGATCTTCAAGATCATTTGCTCCAACTGTAAAGAAAGCAAGCTCTTGCCACGTGAGAAAATTGACTTCATCCAACTTATCCTACTATCGACAGAAATTTTTATTTCCATGACTGAGTAAAGAAGAATTGTTGCTATCCATCATTTGAGTTGAATCAGATGTGATCTCTGATGATTCAGTTTTGGATCGGAGCCTTACTTCGATACCATGTCAGGTACTAAAGATCAAGGGAGTGAAAAAGAAGAGAATTGAGATTACTTTGTTTTGCAATAATAATAATGTAAATTTTATGAACTAGAGAAATATATAATACTATTACAAACTGAATATATTGATTACATTTAACAATTGCTAAGAGCCAATTGTTCTATATATAGAAAGGACGTTAACTAACTAATTAATAGAAAACAAACCAAGAGAGCCCATTGATAAATCAGATTGGTCTTGAAGTATTCTTAATTTTCTTGAATACTAAGTTATTTTAGTAATCTTGCTCTTATACTCAACAATTAAGATGGAGTAAAAATTCTACCCTTTTCTATTTATTGTCAGCTTTATAACATATGTAATGAAGTTGATAAAAATCAAACTCGTATCCTTTTTTGTAATTTAAAAATAAATTATATTATGATTTTGTAGCTTTTAATTTTAATATGGACTTAATTTTGTATTTTTTTATTAGTATATTTATGAACTATAAAATGAGTAAATATTATGTTTGATTGAAAAAATTGATTGGATCAGATTAGATAGGATCATATATAGAATTTTAGAGTGTGAATAGGATTAGGATTGAGAGATTCTCAACCCATAAGTAGAATAAAGTTGAATTTTAGAAAGAATTTAAATTCCCAGGTAGGGCTGAGATGAGGTCTAAATCCTACCTACACTATCCTACCATTACCAGCCACTCTTCATTTGAAATGAATCAATGAGACGCAGACGATAAGCCGTAGACTCAACTGCTTATTGATCTAACTATTTAATTCTCTTACTTTTTGTTTAGAACTTCGACCAGTAAATTGGCATGCTATGGTTTCATATCCTTTCGAAAGGGAAAAATATATGTTATAAAATGAAGCTAATTGATTGCAAAGTGCAAACTTAATGCATAACAAACTCTTATATCAACACTATATACTATAAGAAAAATATAATAAAAAGAAGGCTACCACGTCAAACCAATTGCTAAATCTAATAGAGCTTCTACTTGGCGTATTGTTTGTTGCTTCTCTTGTTGCTTTAATCTATTTGCAACAGATTGTGGATTGAATCCTGCTGCATTTTCCACTTTACTTCGATCGGCTCGAACCTTTTGTAGCAATGCATCCACCTCTTTTACAAAGTCCACCTTCAATAGAGCACCATCATCTTCAATGGTTGGTCGCAAGGGCCCTTCAAGCTTGATACCATGCAAGATTATTGAAATTAATAACTTGATATGTATTTATTCAGATAGAGGTGGGACTCGAACTAAAATTTTTTTGTAGTTTACACAATAGATAGGCTGCGTATATTAGGTGCAGCCTTTCCCCATATCCTACGTTAACATGGGATGCTTCTGCATCAAACTGCTCTTTAGACAATAGATAGTATCTACACTATTTTTGTCTTTAACCAAATTTATGTATTCAAGTATAAACAGATAAACTTGAATAAAGTTTAAGCACTTACTATTGATGCGTAATTTCAGTAATTACTGTGGACTTATCGTAATTTTATACATTCCTGAGACTCAACCTTGAAACCACTAAAAAAGGCATGAGCTTTCCAAAGTAGACTAGTATTTGGTCATATAAAACATGAACTTAGTTTAGATTTTGTGTGGTATATTGGTATTAATACTTTATTTAGTAGAACCGTAGAATTTAGAAAAACAAAAATTCTGTTTTATAGGGGTGCAACAAATTCATTCTGGAAATAGAACGCATACAATTTTATCCCTGAATAAAATATCATTGGTCCTGAAGAACGATCAACTTGTTCTAACAATATTAAATTCAAGGACAAAATTGCAAGTAGTTTCTATTTGAGAAACAAATCCGTTACAAATCAAACTTTTTCAGAGGAAAAATTGTAGTTTTTCTATCTTCATTATCAAGAGAGAGAGAAGAGAAAAAAGGAAAAGGAGAGGGGATGTAGAGATAGGGAAGAACTCGAACTTAGGGAAGCTACTATACAAGCATATCATTTAAAAGTCTATAAGTGTGGCTTACCTTATCGAACTTAGGGAAGAACACTGAATGGATCCTCCCGTGGAAAAATATCAATCATGATCTTTTTACATTTCTTCAGCTATTCACTGAAGTCAAAGCCATCATACATAATCAAAAGCTCGTTGAGTAGTCTCATTGCAGGGGTAGCCTCTTGTCTCAAGATCTCAGTCTACAATCAAGAACAGAAAATAAATAAATAAAAAACAACAAAAACAAAAATTTTGGGGACGGGGGTATGTAAAGAAATGCAATATGAGCCAAAAATCATATGGTTTATGCATTAAAATCATGTCGGTTGATCAAGGGAAGACATGAATTACTGGATTGATTGATAACCTTAGGTGACGTGTATCCCACCAACCTCGGAGATAAACCCACAACTGATTACCGACCTAAGAACTCAGAGAAGCTAAACAAAGCAGAAACTCCCAACTAAATCATGGACAGGTCAACATTATCTCTCAACCATCACCCACAACCACGGAACTCATTCCCTCAAATCCGATCACGACTCTACACAGGTCAAAGATATCAATAATGGCACTCACCTAACATTTTGAAAATAAATAAACTGACAAACTACTCGTCTATAAAAACAAACCTAATAAACCACGAAGAGTCAGGTCACATAACTCATTTCAGTTTATCACTCTTTACTCTTATATAACTCATATACTTACTTGAGCGTCGGAGAGCTTTTTACAGGTGCTTCCGCCGCTATGTTTCAAGAGGACCGAGGTTAATCTGTGACGACCCTAGACGATGTCTAGCTCAGCCGGAGGTCCGAACTATCACCCGAAAGTCACATACCTCGGTGCACTCAGGACGGAACATTTGGCGCCCACCATGGGGCCCGAAAAGTTCCACTAACCCCACTTTCTTTCCACGTTGCATTTTGTGTTCTTCTCTTACGTAGGGTTTATCAACCTTCCGACATGGCTGACAATGGAGTTCATCAACTTAGTCAGGTCGAACTTGTGGCCCGGATGGCCGAGCTGCAAGCGAAAGTCAAGAGGTTAGCAGAGCTATCAACCCAGAACAGCAAACGAGAGGAGGGCAACTCCAAAGGCTCAACCCAAGGTAGCACCGATCTAATAGGTGTCAACCCCCCCAAGGAGAAACTGACCTTGGACAACCCATTCTCTGAAGAAATCACGAATTTTCAAATGTCAGAGCATTTCACACTTTCTTCCTCTCTTGAGCCATATAAGGGGATTGGTGACCCCCGGGCTCTTTCCCTACTTACCTTGACGGAGCTGCTTTGCTTTGGTTTTCAAAATTACCTGCAGGATCAATCACTTCCTTCGAGGAACTAGCAAGGTCTTTCATCGACTACTTTACAGCAGCGCAAATCTACATACACGGATCGGACTACCTTAGCACCATCCGCCAGGGTCCACAAGAAAGCTTGAAGGATTATATGACCAGGTTTACAGACGCCACCATGGAAATACCTGATCTAAATTCTGCCGTCCACCTACATGCCCTCAAGGCCGGTCTCCGACCCAGAAAGTTCAGAGAAATAATCGCGGTTACAAAGCCGAAGACACTAGAAAAGTTCCGGAAAAGGGCAACTGGACAAATGGAGATTGAAGAACTCTGTGAGGCCGACAAAACCGAAAGAAGACCAAGAAGGGAAGACGACAGAACACCAAGGTCGGTGAGCACTAAAGACCTCGGCAAATCATTCAAGCTCACCCCGAAATTTGACAACTACACCAGATTCAATACGAAGAGGGAAAAGATAATCAAAGAAATACTCAACGCCAAAATTATAAAACCACTAGCAAGAGCTAGGAGCTACCAAGATCAGCGATTCGGCGACAAAAGCAAACACTGTGCCTTCCACCAGAAGTATGGTCACGCAACTGACGAGTGCGTGATAGCCAAAGATCTCCTAGAAAGATTAGCTCGGCAGGGCCTCCTAGATAAGTACATAGAAGGAAGGAAGTATAAGAAGAGCGATAAGAACAAAGAAGAACGCCAGCAAACCTCAAGCAAGGACTCTAATAAATGGTCAAACAACAACCCACCTAAAGGGGTTATAAACTGCATATCTGGGGGATTTGTGGGGGGAGGTGAAACAACCTCGGCACGGAATCGAAGCTACCGTGAAATGCTAGCAATCGAAGGAACAACGCCACCAAATAACAAAAATATGCGTGACCTAGAGATCACTTTCAACCAAACTAACATATGCTCGGCCGCCCCTCACTCAGATGATCCGGTGGTAATCTCTATCCAAACAGGCGACCTTTTGGTAAGAAAATTCCTTTTGGACCCAGGTAGTAGTGCAGATGTCCTCTTTTACTCTACTTTTTCAAAAATGAATTTATCTAAAAAACTAATGCAACCATCATCCAGAGAATTAGTAGGATTCTCTAGAGAAAGAGTACCGATCAAAGGTTATATATGGCTAAGGACAACGATGGGAGATGACCCGTTATCAAGAACCATAGACATACAATACCTAATAGTTGACTGCCCCAGTCCTTACAATATTATTCTCGGAAGACCTGCTCTGAACACGTTCAGAGCAGTCATATCCACTTTTCATCTATGTGTTAAATTTCAGGCACAAGGCGGCAAGATAGCAACAATACGTTCTGACCGCCAACAAGCTCGAAAATGCTATAATGCAAGCCTAAAGAGGTCAGACACAACCCATAAACAACATAAAGTCCAATCAATACATGACACGGAAGTTTTGTCCCTAGCCGAACTTGATCCTCGAGGGGACACCCAAGAAAGACCTCAACCAGCAGATGAGCTCCAGAAGATTCAACTGACCCGCACACCGGAACAGGTAACATACATCGGTCAAGCACTACAGGGACAAGAGAGGTCGGAGCTGATAAGAATACTACAAGCTAATGCTGATCTATTCGCCTGGACCCCAGCAGACATGCCCGGCATAAGCCCAGACATAATCTGCCACAAACTGGCCATTGACAGAACAAGCCGACCTATAGCTCAGAAAAAAGGAACCTCGAGACAGAAAAATCAAGGGTAGCCTTAGAAGAAATAGATAAGCTCCTTAAAGCCAACTTCATCAAAGAAATCTGCTTCACCACATGGCTCTTAAATGTGATAATAGTAAGAAAAAACTCAGGTAAATGCGCATGTGCATCGACTTTACAAATTTAAACAAAGCATGCCCTAAAGATGCTTACCCTTTGCGGTGCATCGATAAACTCGTAGACAATGCATCAGGTTTCAAAAGTTTAAGCTTCATGGATGCATACTCTGGCTACAACCAGATCCTCATGCATCCAGAAGACCAAAGCAAGATAGCATTTATAACTGAACATGGTAATTTCTGTTATAGAGTCATGCCATTTGGTCTAAAGAATGCAGGTGTAACTTACCAATGACTGATGGACAAAGTATTCCGGTACCAAATAGGTCGGAACATAGAAATTTATGTTGACGATATGGTCGCCAAGACCACCCAAGAGCGGTCACACTGCGACGACGTCAAGGAAATATTCGAACAGATCCAATCATATAATATGAGACTCAACCCGGAAAAGTGCGCCTTTGGAGTTCAAGGAGGCAAATTCCTTGGATTTATGCTAACCTCACGAGGAATTGAAGCGAACCCTGAAAAATGCGAAGCAATACTCAACATGGCAAGCCCTAAAATGATGAAAGAGGTACAACAATTAGCAGGAAGGGTAGCCGCACTATCTCGGTTCTTGCCAGCAGTATCGAGCCGATCATACCTGTTTTTCTAGACGATCTTAAAGAATAAAAAATTTTCAATGGACAAAAGAATGCGAGAAGGCGTTTCCCGAGCTTAAAACTGTCTTATCATCACCACCCGTGCTACAAAGACCCAAAGTCGGTAAACCCCTATATTTATATTTGTCTATTTCCAATTACTCTATAAGCTTGGCTCTTGCCATTGAGACAGGGAAGACACAACAGCCAGTATACTTTGTCAGCAGAGTCATGCAACCAACGGAGCAAAGGTATCTGAGGATAGAGCAGCTAGCCTTAACACTCGTGGTCACAACAAGAAGACTAAGGTACTATTTTCAAAGCCACACAATAATAGTAAGGACAAACCACCCATTAAGGCAAATACTGACAAAACCAGAACTGGCCGGACGTTTAACCAAATGGTCAGTTGAGCTCTTGGAATTCGACATTTAGTTTCAACCAAGATCGGCCCTCAAAGCACAGATCCCCGCCGACTTCATCACGGAACTGACTCCCGACAAGCACAACAAAACATGGGAGTTACACGTGGGCGGAGCATTAAGTCGGGAAGGAAGTGGGGCCGGGATAATCCTGAAAGAAGGAGACAAAGTGGTAGCCGAACAAGCCATCTAGTTCCATTTTTCGGCAAGCAACAACCAGGCCGAGTACGAGGCCCTCATAGCAGGACTCAAACTCGCCCTAAGCCACCAAGTACAAAATCTGACAGCCGATTGCAACTCTCTTTTGGTAGTCCAACAGATCCGAGGAGAGTTCCAGGTAAAAGATCCTTTGCTAGAGCAATATTGGCTCATCGCAAAGGATCTCATTTCAAAATTTAGCTCGTTTACTATACTACATGTGCATAGAGAAAAGAATGTTAGAGCAGACATATTATCCAAACTCGTCGCCACTAGGGCAGATACACAAACATCAGCACTATCACAACTTACACTCACAAAACCCAACATTGAACTATTACACATAGAAAACATTAATCGCCTCCATGAATGGAGAACACCTTTTCTTGAGTACATAAATACATGCACCATACCCAGGGACGAGCTCAACCCACAACACTTTAGGTGTAAGGCGAGCTTCTACACAAGGATAGCGAGAGAGCTGTACAGGCGCGGTTTCTCACAACCATTGCCAAAATGCTTAAGCAAAGATGAAGCAAAAGAAGTGATGGACGAAGTTCACGAGGGCGTATGTGGAAACCACATAGGAGGACGAGCTCTCGCCGCAAAGATAGCCCGAACAGGATACTATTGGCTGACCATGAAGAGGGATTGCATAGCAAAAGTCAAGACATGTGACAAATGCCAAAAGCACGAAGCCATCTCTACAAAGCCGGCCAAGGTATTACACAGCATGGAGGTAAGGTGGCCTTTCCACAGATGGAGGCTCGATATCCTCGACCCATTTTCAATAGCACCAGGACAGGTAAAATTTCTTTTAGTATCAATAGACTACTTCTCAAAATGGATAGAACCACAAACCTTAGCAAGAATAACAGCCGAAAAGGTACGATCTTTTATATGGAAAAACATAATATGTCGATTTGGAATACCAAGGGAAATAATATCAGACAGTGGTAGAAAATTTACAAATAATAAGCTCGGCTCATTTCTAAAAAATTTTAATATACAACATCATTTTAGCTCGGTTGAACACCCACAAACCAATGGGTAGGCCGAAGCTGCTAACTGAGTTGTATTGCAGGCAATAAAGAGAAAGCTCGATAATGCGAAGGGAGAATGGCCGAGCTAATCTCGGAAATATTGTGGAGCTACAACACCACAGTACAAAACACCACGGGCAAGACACCCTTCAGGTTAGTCTATGGTTCAGAAGCATTAATCCCTGTAGAAATCGGGGTCCCCACGTTAAGTGCCGAGCTATACGATGAACAACATAATATAAGAGCCAAAAATGTCGAGCTTGACCTGGCCGAGGAAGACAGGAAAATTGCCGCCATCAAACAAAGAGCCCAGAAACAACTGGCAGAAAGAAAGCACAATAATAAAGTTGTGTCGAGGATATTCATGGAGGGCGATCTAGTCCTCAGACAAACAGAAGAAGCCAGACAACCTCATTCACATGGCAAGCTAGCCGCAAATTGGAAAGACCCGTTCCGTATATCAAAAGTACTCGGAATGGGGGCTTACCGACTTCAGACATTACAAGGCAACACAATGTCAGGGAACTGAAATGTTTCCTCCCTAAAATTGTACAGATCATGACTTGTACAATCGGCGAATGAAGGTACTCTTTTTTCCCCTTAGAGTTATTTTACCAAAAAGGTTTTGCCTAAGGAAGGTTTTAACAAGGCCGAACGCACAATACATTCAAAGAAATGCGAATGACTATTTTTAAACAATTCTAATTCTAAACAACAAATCCGGAAACAATAAAGCATATGCTAACAAAATCATAGTAAACGATATTTTCAAACTTGTCCAAAACAAGGCCGAAACTAAAAGCGTCATTCAAGTTTCAAAACAAAAAACAAGAATAAGTACAATCAAACAGACCAAAACATCGGTCTACAAAGCTAAGCTCGGCCAAACAGAAAATAAGTTACAAATATACAAATCAAGAAGGAGCATTCTCATCATGCTCCTCGGCAGTACCATCCACGATCATTTTCCCACCAACCACGATCTTAATCACGTCCAAACGGTCACAGTCAAAGTCAGGAGCCAAGAAGGAGATCTGGCTAACAGCACGATCAAAGCCAGAGGAAAACATCTCCATTCCTACCTCCTCCAATTCATGAACCCGAGCAGTTAACTTCCCTTTGGAAACATCACTCTCTTTGATGTTAGCTTGCAACAACCGAACCTGATCCCTTAAGCGAACAACCTCATCCTCAGAATCCTTTGCCCTGGCTACAGCACTAATCACGGCATCATCTTTCTCCTTCAAAGACATCTCTAACTCAGCAACTCTCTCCTTATAAGATTTCTCAAGTTGAGAAGCCTTATCTACAACCTCCTGTTGTTCAGCACCTATGAGCTCGGTAGTACGGCCAACACATAGTAAACGAGAGGCAACTTTCTACAAAAACCACAAAACGTAAGGATCAAAAATACCAAAAAAAATAAGAGCCCATAGGGAAAACCGACCTGAACAAACTTTCTAAGGGCGTCCATGCAAACCCGTCGAGTCATGAGCATGTCCCCCGGGTACTGGGACGCCCTATCTGAAAGCTCGGCGAAATTGAATTGATCACTCCACAAAGACTGATAACTAGACCCAGGAACGAAGCCATGAAGTTTCTTCTGACGGTCAAAAGCAACCCCACCATCCCCATGGGCCTCCTGCTCGCCCTCCGAGATGATCTCCAATGGCCTATCATTATCATCCCTCCTCCTCTTATACGAAGACGTCGGCTGGGCAGCAAAATAAGCAACTTGACCACCATCATCCTTCTGCACCCCCTCACTACCAGTACCTTTCTCTTTCTTCTTCTTCAAGAAGGACTGAAACTTCATCGGATCAAAAAGAGGAACTCGGCCACTTGAAAGCACCAAACGTTAGAAAACATAACAACATCAATAAACCTAATAATAGACAAACAACGATACCTATATATGCTTTCAAGCCCTCATTATCACCAGAGTCATACAAATACAGAAGTTCAGAAAATCGATAAACACTCTGACGTTAGGATTTTTGCTAGTAAAGAATTTTATAAAAATAGTCGCGTTGTAGATATAGATTCTAAACCAACTGAAATCCCTTCGTGCAAACGTTTTGGTTGTCACAAGTAACAAACCCCTTTAAAATTGATAACCGAGTTTTTAAACCTCGGGTCGTCTTCTCAAGGAATTACAGGGAGGTATGTTCTTATTATTGGTTATGGAGATTGTAAATTGGGGTTTGAGAATGAAGAATTAATATGGCAAATAATTTAAATGGAAATTAAAATAAATAAATACTGTAAAGCAAACCCTTTGGCAAGGTATGAGAAATTGGAAGTCCAGACTTAGTTATTCTTATCAATAATAATGAAAGTTGAATCTTAATTCCACTTAGTTAACCTTTGCTAAAGCAAAGGAAAGTCAAGGGACTAATTAGTTTGACCTTCGAATCCTATTTATTTCCTAAGAAAAGGTTGAGATTATTGAAGTTCAGTTCAATTAGCAAAGATAATAGTTATCAATTATGTTGAGCTAAGATAACTCCAGAGTTACTGATTTCTTAACTAAGACCAAAAGGAAAAAGGAATTAAATCTACTGGAATAAAAATGTCTTCAGATTGGGAATAATCAATAACATAAATAAAAGAAAGCAATATTAACTGAAATACCTCAAATAACATTAATTCGGAAGAGTAATCTGTAACATATAAGAATTCATATTAAATTGAAAAGCAAGTAATGAAAAAGGAATATTGAACCTGATAAAAAGATAATCCTCAAAGGAAATAAAATCCTAAATCTAAATCCTAATCCTAAAGAGAGAGGAGAGAACCTCTCTCCAACTAAACCTAAATCATGGAAAGTGACTAAAATTCGGAGACTCCCTGAATGGATGCATTCCCCCACTTCATAACCTCTGGTCTATGCCTTCTGAACTTGGATTTGGGCCAAAAAGGGCTTCAGAACTCGCTATGAGTGTTTTCTGCAATTTCTGGTGTGTGGCCTCCGTCACACGTCTACGTGGGTCACGCGGTCGCGTCAATTGGAGTTTTCCTTGTCGCGCGGTCGCGTCAGTCATGCGGCCGCGTCGCTGCTTCTTCGCACTTGGCGTGCGGCCGTGTCGTCCATGCGGTCGCGTCGCTGCCAGTTTCTTCAGAAACTCCGTTTTGTGCTTTCCTTCCATTTCGGTATGTTTTCTTTCCATCCTTTGAGTCATTCCTGCCTTAGAAGATCTGAAACTACTCAACACACTAATCATAGCATCGAATGATAATAAAGGGTAATTAAAATAATTAATTTTAAAGCATAGGAAACATGTTTTTCACATACATCCCATAATAAGGAAGGAAAAGTAAAACCATACAATTAATATGGATAAGTGGGTGAAGGATTGAATAAATCACTCACACTTAAACAATAGCATGTCCTCATGCTAAACTCAAGGAGACCAAATAAATGAGTAGGAAAAGGCAAGACTCATGCAATGCAACCTATGAATGTGAAGGCAACTACATGCCAAAATGATTCTACCTACTTGGTAAAAAAGTAAATAAATCTTTCAAGAATAAATATGAACTGGATTTCACTAATTCAAATCACAAAATACAATATAAATAACTTGCAAAAAGAAGATAGCTCATAAAAGCAGGGAACATAGAATTAAGCAATGAACCCTTACTAGTAGTGTATATCATTCTAATTCTCAAGTGTCTAGGGTCAATTCTCTCAATTCTCTACTAATTTTGTTTTCTATAGCTTGCTCTTCATCTAACAATCAACAAAAATTTAATGCACCAATACACAAATCAAGATGTCTTTTAAGGGTTGTAATGGGGTTAGGGTCAAGGTAGGATTGTATTTGGCCAAGTGGACTAAAATCTGAATCCTTAATTAACATAAACTTTCCACCTAAATTAAGACAATCCATTTAATTAAAATACAAAATCTAACTTCCCATTAACTGTATTTACTACATATTTATGCATTCCAAGTTTTGAGTACAGCTCATATGCATTGATACCAACACTTACTTTGGGGCATTTTGTCTCCTTTTATTAATTGCTCTTTTCTTTTTCTTTTTCACTTTTTTTTTCTTTTTATTTTTCTCAATGCATATGATTAAAGTATTGAATGCAATAATATGTGCTCAACCATTATTTTGCACAATTTCACTAAAATATACAACACCCAATTATTCAAACCAAATATTTTCAATCCCAACTTCCCCACACTTAAATCATGAGCACTTTTTACTAGTCTAAGCTAACCAAGGATTCAAATTAAGGACATTATTGTTTTCCGCTTAGAGTTAGTAATGAGCTAAAGTCAAGAACAAGGGGTAAAATAAGCTCAACATAGGTTTGCAAAGGATAATAAAAGGTAAGGCCATATGGGTATGTAAGCTCAGTGAAACAAGGCCTCAATCATATCAGTGCATGCATACATCAAATAATGGAAATATAGAATTAAGTAAGATAAAGATCACAATTTTAGAGAGAGAAACACACACAAAAAATAAAATATTGGTTGATAAAATGCAACCAATCAAATAGGCTCAAAATCTCACTGGTTTTGTGTGTTCGAGCTCTAAACTATGTTCCAAAATAATATTTCTTCAAACAAGTGTTTCAAAAATTTTTATTCAAATTAGTGAAATACTATAAAAATTTCTTGAGAAAGAAAATATTACTTTAACCAAGTGGTAAAATATGCACACACACAAAAAAAAAAACATGCAATCAAATATGCAAATGCAACAACTAACAAGGAAAATAAACCATTGGTGTTGAGACAGAAGAGTAACTAACCCATGGAGATGGGTATCGACCTCCCCACACTTAAAGATTGCACCGTCCTCGGTGCATGCTAAGATGTGCAGGTGGACGGGTTGTTCCAACTGATGCTTCTCTCCAAAGATTGTGCAGATGAACTTGTCTTGTCACCCCATGTAAACGTCTTCCGGTTCCCCTCCGGGTGGCCATCTTGAAAGAAAAAAGGGAAGAAAAGTAACCCAGAAATAAAGATAAGAAAATAAATGAAGTATGGATGGGTAAATGCCAAATGATAAGGGTCTCATTTACATGGAAGCTTCAACATATACGTGAGAAAATAATAGAAGCTATGGCATGCCAGTGGTACAAAATGTACAACAATGGGGAAGAGAGTGGGTAATGAAAGACAATGTAAGTTCATGTCAATGCAAAAGGAATACAGGTATCATAAAAGATTGACATTGACAGAAAAATAGCATCTCCCAACATTGTGATTATACCAGAAAAGATGCAACAGTTAAATAAGAAAATCAACACCAAAGGAAAAATAATAAATTTAGAAAAGAAAAGAAAAATATGCACTAAATTAAAATGCAATGAATGAAATATGCAAATAAATAAAATGAAAGATAAGAAGAATGAGAAGGGAAAGAAGTGAGTAAGAAAGGAGGGAGGGAAAAATTCGGATTGGGGAAGAAAAGATAAGATATTTGGCAAACTAGGATAAGCTGTGCGGCGCAAGCGACGCGGACGCGTGGGGCACGCGGTCGCGTGACTTGCGTTTGAAGTTAATCAACGCGGTCGCGTCGGTCACGCGGTCGCGTGACACGTTTTATGCTACTGGCGCGAGGGCAGCCTTGCGCTCGCACAACTCTCTGATCGAATTATTTTATTTGCCAAATTTGGGGTGACGTGATCGCGTGGGGCATGCGATCGCGTGAGTGGGCTTTAGAAGGGAATGACGCAGACGCGTGAGCCATGCGTCCGCATGGGTAGAATTGTGCGTTCAGCACCAATCCAGCACCACTCTCGCACAATAATTCGTTGTGCACCCTCTTTACGTCAAAAATCAGGGCACGCAGCCGCGTGGGTCACGCGGTCACGTGGGTCACGCGGTCGCGTGGGAGGCCATTATTCCCATGTGACGCGGACGCATCGGCGACGCGGTCGCGTCGGTCGATTTGTGCCACTGGCACGCCTCCAGCCACACTCTCGCGTGACTCTCTGTTCAATTCTTTTCTACCCAACGCACTAGTGACGCGGACGCGTCAGCGGCGCTGCCGCGTTGCGTGCGTGTTTTTCCTTTTTTTTTGCAGGTATGCAATTATGCAGTATGCAATGCGAATGGATAATATTCAGGTTCAATTAAAAAGGAAATAAAAATAAATAACACGAAATAAAACTGAAAAAGAAACGATCAT
The DNA here is from genome assembly GCF_000817695.3 of Arachis duranensis. Taxonomy (NCBI): domain Eukaryota; kingdom Viridiplantae; phylum Streptophyta; class Magnoliopsida; order Fabales; family Fabaceae; genus Arachis; species Arachis duranensis. Next base: position 30,601,408 of record NC_029781.3, read on the forward strand.
ACCAGGGTGGGTTGTCTCCCACCTAGCACTTTTGGTTAAAGTCCTTAAGTTGGACATTGGATGAGCTTTCTGTTATGGCGGCTTATGTTTAAATTCTTCCAAAAATCTCCACCAATGCTAGGAATGCCAATAGCCTCCGGGGTCCCAAACTAGGCATGTAAAGCTTCTGAGCAGCTTCAAACAGATTCTGAGGCTCCCGGGGTGACGAATGTCAGCATAGAATCCATGATCCCAAGCCTTGCTTTTAAATCCGCCTCCGTCTTGATCTACATGTTTCCATTCGGGCGGTTTAAAAAGTAGATTCTCACCACGGTGACCAAACGTTCTCCGTGATCCATTCAATTGAGCATGATACCAATCCTTGCACTTCGAGTTGAAGCGTGGAATCTTATTGAACCTTGTGCACCAGCTCTGAATACGAGCCATTTTCCTCTTACTCTTAAAGTCGCAAAGAGCTCTAAGCTGGCCATCTGTTTCAAGTAAATCATATTCAAGTGAAAAAGTAAAGATAAGAGCTAAGGATTTTACCCACTTGAAGTCTGTGTTGGGTGGTAATGGCCTTGGGATAGGTGTTTCTAGCGGCTCTGCAAGCTCTACTCCCTTGTGGTCTTCAGTGAATTCCTCCACCTCTTTGCAAATTTCTTCAACTTCATCCATGTCTTGATCAAAGTCATTGATATCTTCCTCGTCACTTGAGTCATAAACAGGAGGTTGAGAAAAGTTGACCTCTGCATCATCTTCATATTCACTTGGGGAAGATTCTTCCATCTCAAAGAATTCACTTGCGGATGCAAGTTCGTTACTAAGAGCACTCGACTCGTGATCATCGTCATCAAGGAAACTTGCTTCTTGGGTTATTCCGTCCAGTTTTTCATAAGATATCTGCATTGGAGGCTGTGCACTATCCTCCTTAGCATCAATTATAACGTTCTTGACGGGATTCTCCATAACTCTAGATTCAGGTGGCGGTTCGGCATCTCCTAAATCTTCAACCAACTCTTCTTCTTCTACAATGACAGCTTCCTCTATTTGTTTCAGTATGAAGTTATGCTCTATGCTGTCCACTGGAGTTTCTTGTGTCTTCTTCGTGCTACGTTCTTCATTAGATTCTCCACATGAAGCCATGGGAGTCTGTTGAGTGTCTGAATGCCTGGAAGATAATTGATTTATTGCTTGCTCCAGTTGATGAAGGTTTTACTGATTCTTCGAGGCGAACCTGTGATTCTGGGCTTGATGGATACAGACATGGTGTATAGGGGAGTGGTGGTTCTTGGGAGTAATTGGATTGGCGTTGGGGTGGATAAGGATCATGTGGTAGTGAATGGTGAAAAAAAGCTTGTGAGTGTGATGGTTCGAAGTTATGCCGAGAGGATGGTCTCTGAGCACAGGGTGGGGCTTGTTGGTAGCTACAAGGCGGTCCACCAAATCTATCAGTTGGGCATGCATTGTAAAATGGTCTTTGTCTATGATATCTAGGAGGATGTTGTTGCCTAAAGGGGTGATCAACTCCTCTTGGCTCCGTCCATCTTTGATTGCTTAGACCTTGATGCATAGTCCTGTTATAGCTTCCATTCCTTGCAACAAAATTAGAACCAAACTCAAAGCGAGAGGGGTGAGAATTCATA
>NC_029781.3:30603038-30639036 GCF_000817695.3 Arachis duranensis
TAGGATTTTTGCTAGTAAAGAATTTTATAAAAATAGTCGCATTGTAGATATAGATTCTAAACCAACAGAAATCCCTTCGTGTAAACGTTTTGGTTGTCACAAGTAACAAACCCCTTTAAAATTGATAACCAAGTATTTAAACCTCGGGTCGTCTTCTCAAGGAATTACAGGGAGGTATGTTCTTATTATTGGTTATAGAGATTGTAAATTGGGGTTTGAGAATGAAGAATTAATATGGCAAATAATTTAAATGGCAATTAAAATAAATAAATACTGTAAAGTAAACCCTTTGGCAAGGTATGAGAAATTAGAAGTCCAGACTTAGTTATTCTTATCAAAAATAATGAAAGTTGAATCTTAATTCCACTTAGTTAACCTTTGCTAAAGCAAAGGAAAGTCAAGGGACTAATTAGTTTGACCTTCGAATCCTATTTATTTCCTAAGAAAAGGTTGGGATTATTGAAGTTTAGTTTAATTAGCAAAGATAATAGTTATCAATTATGTTGAGCTAAGATAACTCCAGAGTTACTGATTTCTTAACCAAGACTAAAAGGAAAAAGGAATTAAAATTCGGAGACTCCCTGAATGGATGCATTCCCCCACCTCATAACCTCTGGTCTATGCCTTCTGGACTTGGATTTGGGCCAAAAAGGACGTCAGAACTCGCTATGAGCGTTTTCTGCAATTTCTGGTGCGTGGCCTCCGTCACGCATCCGCGTGGGTCACGCGGTCGCATCAATTGGAGTTTTTCTTGTCGCGCGGTCGCGTCAGTCATTCGGCCGCGTCGTATGTGTTCTACTTTAGGTGCGCGGTCGCGTCAGTCATGCGGCCGCATCGCTGCTTCTTCGCGCTTGGCATGCGGCCGCGTCGTCCATGCGGTCGCGTCGCTGCCAGTTTCTTCAGAAACTCCATTTTGTGCTTTCCTTCCATTTTTGTATGTTTCCTTTCCATCCTTTGAGTCATTCCTGCCATAGAAGATCTGAAACTACTCAACACACTAATCATGGCATCGAATGATAATAAAGGGTAATTAAAATAATTAATTTTAAAGCATAGGAAACATGTTTTTCACATACATCACATAATAAGGAAGGAAAAGTAAAACCATGCAATTAATATGAATAAGTGGGTGAAGGATTGAATAAATCACTCAAACTAAGCACAAAATATTTCACAAAATATGGGTTTATCACACTCTCTGACAGCGAAGCTCTCAACCAAGAAATCTAAAAGGAAATCTTCCTCCTCATTCCGCTCAGAGGCCTCAAGAATCTGACTCGGCTCATAACACCAGTAGAGAGGAAACCTCTCAATAAGCTCATTATCCAAATAGAACAAGTACTCAGTCTCAGTAGTCCTAACTTTAACAAACATGGATTTAAAATTCTTGAACGAAGATTTGTACAGGAGAAACTAGGAACTACCCGGGAAACTACTAAGGCAAACCCACAAACCCTTTCGAACGCCTTTTGACTGAAATAGAGAGAAAAACAGGGGCAACGAACAAGGAAAAGAGAGGAAATCCATCAAGCACTAAAAGGCACGAAGAAATACCCAGGAATTTGGGTGAAGTTGTGAAGGTGCGCAATTGAGCTGCGTAAGAACGTCACACTCAAAAGAAGTAAAGGGAAATCTCACACCAAGTTCAATGATACAGGGGGTATACATGTAGAAATACCCCCAATCGCCCCTCCTCTCACAATCCTTATCAGTATCAGAACAGGGAAGGAGTTCAACAACAGCAACAGAACCGCCCCTAACAACATTTAGACTACCCAAATTAGATATGGACTCAGCAGTGGTAAATGAGGAAGAACGAGTCCTAACGTTGTCATGGACCCAATGATACGGATCATCTTCCCTCTCCTCAACTGCTTTCAACTTTTTTTCCCCTTCTTTCTCGCCATAGAAGTAATAGTAAAAAAGCAACAAAAAGAAACACTAACCTTGTTAAGACATGAGGAAGGTTAAACCGTAAAAAACGTAGTAGCAAAATGTAAAATCCCGAAGCAAGGTACAACTATTATTGCAAGCCCACTAAATTAGTGGGAACCTTAGTCAATAACTACCACTAACATGGGAAATCAAAAAACATAAAGGCACATTAAATAAGGCACGCCCCGTAAGAGTAACCAAAGAGTCTCCCCAATTTCTTTTTCAAATTCCTTCAACGGGCCACAGAGGCCCAACAACAACAAAAAGCTATAAGGCCACAAAAAGAAGGGAGTCAACAACAAATCAACTAAAGTTTGCCTACCGTTCTTCCGTATAACACTAGCCAAACTTGGGGGCTATGACGTGTACCCCACCAACCTCAGAGATAAACCCACAACTGATTACCGACCTAAGAACTCGGAGAAGCTAAACAAAGCAGAAACTCCCAACTAAATCATGGATAGGTCAACATTATCTCTCAACCATCACCCACAACCACGAAACTCACTCCCTCAAATCCGATCACGACTCTACACAGGTCAAAGATATCAATAACGACACTCACTTAACATTTTGAAAACAAACAAACAAACTGACACACTACTTGTCTATAAAAAAAAACTAATAAACCACGAAGAGTCAGGTCACATAACTCATTTCAGTTTATCACTCTTTACTCTTATATAACTCATATACTTACTTGAGCGTCAGAGTGCTTTTTGCAGGTGCTCCCGCCGCTGTGTTTCAAAAGGACCGAGGTTAATCCACGACGACCCCAGATGACGTCTAGCTCAGCTGGAGGTCCGAACTATCACCCGAAAGTCACATACCTCGGTGCACTCAGGACGGAACATTAGGTATACTATGGAAAACACGGACTCTCTATTTAATGGTGGTGTTGTTAGGATTAGATACAAATTTCCCAATGGACTTCAAGTTTACAAGTGTAAGAAATTCAGGGCAGTTTGGAGATTACTCAAAATCAGAATATTGGAAGGTCGAATGGGACCTTAGGTTCTATGTTCTAACTAACTTGTAAAGGGAGTGACGAATGAAAGACTGCTAGTTTGGTAGTAGAATATATGGGTTCGTTGTGCTTTTCTGTTATGGGGGAAATGTACTTAGGGACAGTAGGGTGTGGAGGCAAGGTAGGAGATTGGTAGGAATTGGCTAGGCCCTAGGAGAGTGAGGCTGCTACAGTGCCTCATTTCTCCCTTTGCTAATTTTGATGTGTTTTTCTTCCCAAGCAGTAGAGCTGAAACCCAACTTTAGTACTTCACAGTGAGTAAATAATACACTATACCTATTCTCTGCCATTTCTTGTGTGATTTCTTACAGATGCGCATCGCATCAAATTAGCAAGAGCAGCTAAAGTGGGGTTCTAACTTCTAACACACACAAGGTATGAACATTTAGAGTATGAAGTTACAAGGCAAGATAAACTATGATACTGTCATAAAATTCAGCAATTGTAATTCAAACCTAAGAACTAGCCCATAAGAGGAGGGTTATCAAAAGTACTTATTAAGACTCTATCTAAACCATGTCATTAACTAACATTGGACTGTAAACACATTCAAATATTGCATACTTAAAAGAGGGACACTTTCATCTGGTAAGAGGGTGGTACCAAATAACATTTATTTGTGTATGTATTTGCTATGCAGGAGAAGCAGCAATTCACAGTCAAAATGGCTATAAAGACCTCATATTGCATTAAAAAATCAAGGAACAATCTATCGCAACCAAAGTAGAACTATCCATCAAGTTATGTAGAAAATTGGGAGCCTCCACAACCTTCCGAGTGAGCAAGTCTCTCCTTCTCTTCTTTGTGTGTGTGGTGAGAAAAGAAGGATGAGGGCACAGAAAGTTAACAGAGTTCTAGAACTCCTAAAGAAGTTATGTAGTAAGCAGAACAAAAAAGAAGAGCAGGTACTTTAACCCTTCTGTATAACAAATCCAGACTTCTTATAGCATCATTTTCCTCCTGTAAAGTGGTGATCAAGTAATATATGAAATTAGATAGCAGGATCCATGGATTAAACAGAAGAAAACATAGCACTAATGCTAATATTCATTTTGGATAATCCATCACAAATTAGGAGAAGTAATTGAAAGTTGAAAGTTTTACATGAGAACACATCAAAGGAATCGAAGAGTCTGAGTTCTTGGGTAAGCAAAATCAAAAATATGAATAGAATCAAGTTCACGAGAAAATGAAACTTCCAAATGTTTTTTAACAAAGAACAACTTACATCACGCCGGGCAAGATCACGCTGGTTCCATATGACCATTAAAACAAGTTCATGGAGTTCTCCTTTCTCAGCAGCTTCCTCAATTTTCTACCAATAATAAAGACAAAAGTGATCAATCATTCACACAAGTATCATTGAATCCTAGTTAAAAAGACTTAACACCAACTAAAACATGTCAAAAACTGTACACGCATGCATGAAAAGGCCTGACTGGTATGAAAATTTCCTTACGATTCTCTTATATGCACAAAATACACATGTTATAAAGAAAGAGACAACTTTAATAACCATAAATTGTACATAATTGCAAGGGATGAAACTTTTATGCAAAAAAGATGTTAAAAAGGCTATTAGAATGAGATACATGTCAGACATAATGGACCCACTTTCCCTTCTATTTCTTCTTTTTCTTAATTACAATTTTCCTTTAAATTTAAACTTATGCATTGAAAACAAAAACTGCATTTCCATGATGATAAAAGATATCGTTTCACCAAGAAATTACCTCTTCAATTTCTTCTGCAGCTAGTATAAAGCTTGAAACTAACTTTCGTGCTTTTATAACATCTTGTTCAGGGTATCCCTTCAGTCGCATGCCAATTTCCCTATATTCATCCATCTTTCTTTCTTCTTCCTCATCTTCTTCTTTGCGTAACTGATGCAATTCCTTTGTCTCTTCACGTTGTCGAGCTTGCCATTCCTATCTTTGTGATGATTAGTGAAATCTATGCAAATAAAACCTTCAAACAATTCAGCATACATGAATGGCCAAGGGACAAACTGATGCCATAATATTTTCACAGTTCAAACTAATTGGCCAAGAAGAAAAATGTCCATTCATGCACTATATATATTTTGATATAATGTTTATCCAACAAAAAATGCAGTTAAAAATCATAATCATTTGATAATATGTATGCCTTAAACATATTCAGCAAGGATGTTAAGAGCAGTACATAATTGACCAACAAAACAAGAACTCAAGTTTGAGTGGAGCTATAGCATTTTTTCTTTGAAGATAAAACGAATTTAGTTACCTTTCCCCCATTCTAGAAGCTTTTTGGGCAATAAAAAAATCTAGCTCCCTGCTAAGTTGCTAACAAGAGTACATCCTTTACCAAATACATCTATAAGATTCAAACACTTTTGGCAAAATACAGCATTTTCCTTATTAGAATTTGCGTCATATTAGCCCCATGGTTAGAGCGGTTGACACCAAAATTGCTATATTAAAATAGCAGATGAAAGGATGGCCATTTTTTTGGAGAAATATATGTAATATCACACTGTTTATACAACATATACAAATGTTCAAAATTTTAAAAATACATACAATTGAACCATTCATTATCAATAACCGAATGTCATAATCCCTACCAATCTAAAAAATCAATAAATAAACATACAATTAACTACAACATCCAATGCATAACAACATTAAATATTAATTAAACTTGAGTCTCTAACATTAAGAAACATTTTAATGATGATAATGACATTGCTTTAAAAAAAAGAAAAAAAATATGCCAAGGGAGCAGCAGCCACAATGAGATTAAAAAACGACAGAGAGTAGAAAAGTGCATTAACAATACATACATCATCATAGTACTCCTTTGGCATCCCTTCTAGAAGCATATCTTCCTTTTCATTTTCCTTTTTGATACACCTTACTCTTAAAGCTGCACCCAAAACCCCAACCAAAAACCAAAAACAAAAATCAAACTTTGAAATTATGGGGTAACTAAACATGCCAAAAAGAATAAAAATTTGTGTATCTGCAGCTGAATTGCATTTACATAATGCAAAAGAGGGAAATAATAGAGGAAGATTTGTAATAAAAACGGATGAACAATAATGGGTGATTGGGTGGTATAAGGAGAGAAAAGAGCAAGTTAGAGTGAGAAGCTTCATCTTCTTTTTTTTCCTTTGTCAGCAAAGCTTCACAGGCTACGACCATGTTTTTGGGCTTGATTTTCATTACAGGTTATCCCCCCACCCCAAAAACCCAAAAAACCCTAAATACTTAGCAATTATTTGTTAGAATATCAATAATTTCGGAAATGCTAATTCAACAACAAAAAGGTATTTTACAACCAACAACTAGAATTGAATTGTCCAAATTATCCTTTCATTGGTAAAAAGAACAAAATTTAAAAAAAAAACAAGATTTTCCCCATGTCGACTTCTTCTCTTATTTCATTTTCCCTCTCTCCAACTCTCTCTGTTCTTCTCACATTGAAGCCACAATGCTACTGTCATCGGCACCCACACTCACTATTGTCATTGTCACAAATAACAAAAATTTTTTTATTTGTGAATGGTAATAATATATAAATGTCTTTCAATGTTACACCTAATGATAAAATGCTTTAAAAACTGATCATATCTTGCTGGGCTGCTAATAAAGGGTTCTTTTTCCCTTTGATAGAAGAAGGAACTTATTATTGTGCAACAGTACATAGAGGCCCCATTTGATAATTATCTTTGGATAGGAATATAGATAATATGACACCCAAACCTATTTAGAGGAGACAGACAGAAACAGGAAAAATGTCTGTCCTAGAAAAGGGAGCAAAACACTTGTTTCTTTCCTCATTGTCTCATTGTTTCTATATTTTATACCCAAGACACTTGCCAAACACGGCTAGAGATATGATAAGTATAATAACAAGAAGAAAGAAAAGAAAACGTGTATTTTCTACAAGATTGATCCAAGTAACAAGGCAAGTCAATTTCTCCTCATATCTATTAAAGAAACACCTCTAAGAAGACCATTTGTTAAACACCACATCGAATCTAAGAATGAAATCGTATCTCAGATGTAAAATGTCATCTAAACAGATCAAGATCCTTATAAAAAATCATCTTTCCTTTTTGAAGACAACACAAAATAACAAAAAGTGAAATTTCCCACAACCTCTAAATTTCGTAAGAACAAACCAATGCAATTCCTTGTGACAAATCCAACTCTCTCTAAACATGTCAAAAGAGTTTGTTACATGTAACAACCTAATATTCAAATCCTTATGCTCGAGACATAAGTCAATGATATTACGGTGGTATGACTCTCAGGTGGATCTTTAATATATAAATATAAGTATAATTGAAAGGAGTATTAATTGAGAAGGCTGAAAAGAGTAAAAATAAAATGTGGAGAGATTCTAAGGTGGATCTATAGGCAAGTTCAAAAGAGTTTAGCACATAATGTAAGCCCTTCAAATAAAGGTGGAGAGATTCTAAGCAAAATATAAAGTAGAGGGAATAAAGATCTTCGCCGTCTCTCAGACGAACCACAGCTCACTTCTGAGTACCTGGACCTGTATCTGTAAAATAAGAGATATATACGGAATGAGAACCCCGGACCCATGGGTTCCCAGTACTGTAAAAGTGTCAAATAAATACAATGCACTGCAATAAAAACTCACTAAGCATCCTAAACTCTTTTTCACCAAGTATCTAGCCTAGGTTCTCGCTAATCCATGAATAGACAACTGTCACAAGGGAAAGCTAAATCTAATTCATATTTCACATGTTTCCCAACTCGCTTACTCTCCTATGAATCAGACTTAGAATCATAAACAAAACCATCACTAGTTGTTCTGTCTCAGCAATTCTACATCAATACATCATATCCTCACCTAGAGCAAGTGAATCCACTTCACTGCGTCTACCCAAGGAGCTCAAATTATCTCATTCAAAAATCATCATCATCACGCAATCACATCACCAATTCATCTCATCAAGAACAACCTTCAATTCCTACCGAACCAGCATGAGGGACCTCTCAGTTGTACAAACACATGCAATACAGGCAAGTAATACACAAATAAAGTACAAGTAGAACAAGTAGCACATAATCAAGTAATATAGCAAATATGATATAGCAATTCAAAACAAATAGGCACACCCAAGCAATTCAAACATATGCAAATGATGCATGCCTGTCCTATGGCTAATGATATCATCTGTCGGTTATCAAGTCAACCTGACGTGTCCGGTAGCTAACCCGGGCACAGTCTCTCTGTTGCGCATTAATATCATTAGAGGAAATATGTACCCTGTCACCATTAGAGGGTATCTGCGCCCTGTCACCATTAGAGGGTATCGGTTCCCTGTCACCCTTACAACCAGAGAGAAAACACAAGTATACTCATATACAACATTCATCTCAGCCATCCGACTTAAATTCACAATTCATTCAATAGCATATATGCATTTATACTCGACCATAATCAATAATGGCTCCACCGTAACCCGGCAATAACTCGACCATCCGGCTCAGAGTTCTATCCAGAACTAGTCAATTTATCAACATATACAGCCTTTCGGCTCATGGCACATAACGCACTTCCACCACCATCCTCCGTATCTCATGCAATTATCATTGATTATCATTGATCATAAATTTTTCACTTGCTCCATTCACAAGTTATCACATCCCCTAACTCCATTCTCATTGCTAGGCATATCATAATGATTTAATACATAAAGGGTGAGATCGAAGGCTTAGAAGTATGAAATTTGGCTTTTAAAACTCAAAAATCAACTTTGGGATGAAACACAGGGCCACGCGTCCTCCACGCGCACGCGTGGATGGCCAAAACGTTCATTGATGCATAAGCATCGCCCACACGCCCGTGTGGGTGGAACAATAGTCAAAAGAACGCGTACGCGTCAGCCGCGCGCACGCGTGGGCTCGTTTGTGCCCCACGCACGAAACTAGCACAAATCTAGCACAACTCTCAGAAAATTGGCTGGGCGTTTGGTGTAGCACATCGACGAGCACGTGTGGATGGTGCTATCTTGAAAAATGACGTGTACGCATCAAGCACGCCTGCGTGTGGGTGGGTATTCTACTAAACATTTTTCTAAGTTAAAAGCTCCAGAATACACAAGTTAAACCCCCAATCTTCCAACGGACAAAACTTCTTCATTTCAAAACATTTTCACCCGTTCTTCGAATGACATGAACATCCCGGATCCAATTTCATTTCTAAACAAATTTGACACAAAACGGCATGAACATCACATGGTTTCACCTACAAATCAACCTTAATCATTCATCAAGCATATATCACAACATGCATATCTCTCATGCATCATACCATCAAGGCATCAATATTCATAATCACATATATGACCACATAATATATCTCAACCAAAACCAAACATACCTCATCTACACAATTTCACCCAAAATTACCGAATTCCACAATTCAACTCCTCAAACCTTATTATTCAATAACCAACCTAATTATTCGTATATTCATTATCTAAGATTAATCCAATCACTTGTGTCATCACACAATGCACACATCAACTTACCTTTCCTTACCTCTTTCCGGCCTCCAGCCCAAAATTCATGGCCTCCGGTCCAAGTTCACAATTTAATTGCATAATCCACAAACCAATACTTATTATCCAATTCATCATATTCTCAACATACCAAATACACAATTTCACACAATTCTCAACCCAATCATTACTTCACACTACATATCAATTATGCACATTAGCACCAACCATACACACAATCCAAACTTAATCCTAGAGGCATCTAGCCTAGAAATTCTCATCACACCACACGGTACTTAAATAAAACTTAAACCGTACCTCTTGTAGCCAAACCAATTGAGCCTCTTCTTTGGAAGTCTCTACCAACCTTAACTCCAAGCCTCACCAAAGCTCATCAAGCAACACCAATCTTCCAATTGTATACCAACATCACCAAATATACTAACATAACCAATTTCACATATATACATTAACCTAGGGTTCATGAAATTGATAAATCACAAGGGTTTGAGCACTTCTTATCTCATCCCATATGAAATAGTGATAGAACCCACTTAGAATCCATGTTTGAGTATCCCTAAACAACCAAAATCACAAGATTTCAACACTAACTATCCAAAAATGTGTAACATAGAGGAATTTCGAAAATTGGGCAGAGATGAGTGAAATAATCACCACAAAACTTAGATAGAATTGTAGAGGATGAGAAGAGCGATGCGTTATCGCAAACGACTCGTCAATCGGAGCTCCGGAGAGAAAGTTATGGTGATTTGAAGATCAAAGAGAGTTAGGTTTTCTCTCTTCTCTTCTCTCTTCTCAATTCAGCGCCCGAACCCTTCCTTTTAGGGTAAAATGAGCTGAAATGCTCATAACTAATGTTTATATATGTTGGGTCTTGGGCCCACTTAGGCCCGGTTTACTTATTTTTAATCGTTGGCCCAATTTTTGGCCAAAACCTCTAAGATTAGCGCTCCAAATCGCATTTTAAATATTTCTACCTTCCCTAATTAAAATTCCTCGTTTCTTAACCTTATTTACTCATAATCAAATTTCTCAGCTGCAGTACCAGAAAGATCTCATCCGGTACTGTCGATCAAAATTTCAGTGCGCGTTTTTACGCAAAAAACTATGTTTTCTGACTCGAAAAAATTCACTAAATCCAAATATCACATTTAAATTATCAAATTTCGATTGCCAAGTCTTCTAACCATATTCGCTCCTATTTAATTTATTTTTTAATTAATTACGATTGGACCGGATCTTATATTCTACCCCCCTAACAGAAATTTTCACCCTCGAAAATTCCTTCCTTCACTACGAGTACGCTAGCGTAGTCTGCCTTTATATCCAACATATAGTAGGTCCAAGGTCTTTTTACTCTGAGCGCTTCCGTTGCCGTGCTCTGATCCCTCTATCTCCGAGGGTCTCGGTCATTCGTCCAATGCCGACCAAAAACCTCGTTCATTACTTTCGTCATCTTATCCACTCACATCTTATTAAATCTCAAACCATGTTATCAATAATATCACCTTCATCATTAATCATAGTCATCATCCCACATCACTATAATCAACCAAAGATCATCACCATACCTTAATCATACTCCATCCTTATCATCTCTCTCTGCCAAGCCAATTACCACTAATCACAGCTCGACTCCAAGCATAGTCTCAAGACTTACTTTCTTATTCCTAAACCCTTGAATTTATATATAAATTTCTGTCTTAAAGTCTTTGACTAATCAATCAAAGCTCTCTTCGTTTTTAGACTTCAAATAAGTTTGAAATAACAAGCTAACAAAATTGTAAGAATCTGCTTCCCAATTCTTGGGAGGATTTCGATAGCACCTCCCCTAAAAATTGAAGTTTACCACCCGTTACGGGTTCCCTCAAACCAATCTCAGTACAACATCAGCATTTCAATTTAATGGTTTTCACATACGTCTTTCAAAACCAATCATTATAAATCTCAATCTAAATCCAAGGTCACCATGACCAAACATCATAGTACTCATCTCTCAAGCACGACAACTTGCACTCACTCATCATCTAAATCCGATTATGTATCAATGATAATTTCCTCATCCATTTCAGAACCATCAAGGCTCACAGCCGCAATTGACTCCAATTATCTAGAATCATTATCTGCATAAGCTCACTAACCTTTTAAGTACTCAAAGCATAAAGCATTTCTAATCATACCCCACTTTTCCTTATTATTACCATACTATGCTAACGCTTTAGCAAGCTTCCGCTATGCCACTCTGATTTCTCGTCTAGTATTAGTTCTATCACTTATTTCCTCAAGTACTAAACCACAACTTAAGAATGACTGAAATTCACTAGATTTCTAGCTATGATAGCCAAAACCAAATACCAACTTAATCGTAATTTTAACACGTTGTTACCGACCTTTCACTTACATATTCCCAAACCATCGGATCTAACGGTATCACCCGTCTTCATAGTGAACACACGACCTTGTTGTTGGCCATTGGCAGTATTCCGGTTGACCTACTTAGGACAGGTCCAGGACATGTGTCCAGCTCCTCTACAACTATAGCAAAGTCCCAATTCAGTTCGACATGAAATTCTCGGATGATAGCATTCACATTGCCTATAAGTCAATTTATTTTGAGGTTGCTTTCTATATCTCCTCCCTTGGTGATTGTTATTGTTGTTCCTTCGGGGATTGTCTCAAAAAATCTCTCGTATAGGGATTTGGTTTTCTTGTAGTTCATTGTCACTGGGTTTCGAACAATAACTCCATACAATTCTCACCACTTCCGATCCCTTAGATATAATCCAACTAGCTTCTGCGGTGTCTCTCTTATTCTTAACCTTTAAGAGTCTAACTACTCCTCTAAGTTAACTAAATATCGCTCCGTCTCAGCGACTAATGGTCCTCGACTAATCGTCGACTTGGACTTAATGATTATCAACACTTGTCATTCATCATGAACGAACATTATATATTAATGATATGCAAGAAGTCAGAAATCCAACTGCTAATTTACAATTAGCTCGGGTATGAGAATCGAATTCAGTTGTACCCCGACCTTCTCTGTGGGGACAATTCCAAGGCATATGCCCTGATCTCCCACACTTGTAGCACACACCTAATCCCAATCGGCATGACCTATTTGGGTGATGACTTTCACATCTCTGACAGCTCTAAACATCTAAAGCAGCCGTTGTCTGTTTTCCCTTACCGTTCTCTTGGGACTCCTCATTCGTTGCAAAGTTATTCTGTCCTTGGAGAAAGTGTTGTGTGTATCCTTGATTGTGCTCCCTATGACTTCCTTTCTCTGCAGCCACCTTTTTCACACACTCTTCAACAAATTTGCTCTCATTTTTCCTCAAGCATAACGCCATGGCCTTACATGCTAAGCATCCGATGAATCCCATTCATCGTAACTACAAGTACATGTCGATCAATATCAAACTCAGCCAAGTCCAAGCCCAATTCATACTCTACCTACCTCAACACGTAACTGTTCACCATCTACCCAATGTTATTCCAATTCACATCCTAATCATTAGAGGCCCATAGTATAAGTCTTCTGATAAGTAGTCATTTCTCAATTCCTACACAAGTGTCCAAGTTCAAAAATTTTCATTCCCATTCGAATCCAACTACTCCAATATCAATTACAAGCCCCTTCTGCTTTAAATCATCATATTCCAATCAACTCAAGCATAATTAAACAATTCGTTCAAGTAACTATCCACCTCCAAGTGTTCCACTCATCAATCCAAAATTCAGCATACCATTCTCATTTATACCATTGCCAAGATTCCTATCACGACGTTCTCTCACCGGTTCGTTCTTAGGAATTTCTCTTTCCGATTACTTCATTTATGTCTATGAGACACCCTTCGGGTCTTGTCCACACTAGGCAAGCGATATCAAGGTGATCAGACTCAATATCTAAAGTTAAGTGCTTCAAATTACCAAAGGTACACTCATGGACTTCATGCAAGATGTATCAGTTAGATACCCTAACTAGCACAAGCACAGACTCAGAGTATGCACTCAAGCATAAGCAGTTCCACCCCTCAGCTCACGAGGACGAACTGCTCTGATACCATAATGTAACACCCTAATATTCAAATCCTTATGCTCGAATCATAAGTCAATGATACTACGGTGGTACGACTCTCAGGTGGATCTTTAATATATAAATATAAGTATAATTGAAAGGAGTATTAATCGAAAAGCCTGAAAAGAGTAAAAATAAAATCGCAAAGGTGTATCACTCACGTTTTGACAACAAAAGATAAATCGTGAAGCCAAAAGCCATACACAGATAAAGGCACAAAGAGATAGATAACAGATAGATATATATAACATAAGCAAATAGCCACTAGTCGTGACTCGCTAAGTTTAGGCCAGCTAGGGTACATTATGAAAGTAGTTGACAAGAGAAACTCCTAATCTCTCACAAAAGTAACATAAGAGCCTCTATAGGCAAGTTCAAAAGAGTTCAGTACATAATGTAAGCGCTTCAAATAAAGGTGGAGAGATTCTAAGCAAAACATAAAGTAGAGGGAATAAAGATCTTCGCTGTCTCTCAGATGAACCACAGCTCACTTCTGAGCACCTGGACCTGTATCTGAAAACAAGATATATATACAGAATGAGAACCCCGGGCCCATGGGTTCCCAGTACGATAAAAGTGCCAAATAAATACAATGCACTGCAATAAAAACTCACTAAGCATCCTAAACTCCTTTTCACCAAGTATCCAGCCTAGCTTCTCGCTAATCCATGAATAGGCAACTGTCATAAGGGAAAGCTAAATCTAATTCATATTTCACATGTTTTCCAACTCGGTGACTCTCCCACGAATCAGACTCAGAATCATAAACAAAACCATCACCAGTTATTTTGTCTCAGCAATTCTATATCAATACATCATATCCTCACCTAGAGCAAGTGAATCCACTTCACTGTGTCTACTCAAGGAGCTCAAATTATCTCATTCAAAAATCATCATCATCATGCAATTGCATCACCAATTCATCTCATCAAGAACAGCCCTCAATTCCCATCGACACTAGCATGAGGGACCTCTCAGTTGTACAAACACAAGCAATACAGGCAAGTAATACACAAATAAGGTACAAGTAGAACAAGTAGCACATAATCAAGTAATATAGCAGATATGATATAGCAATTCAAAATAAATAGGCACACCCAAGCAATTCAAATATATGCAAATGATGCATGCCTGACCTATGGCTGATGATATCATCTGTCGGTTATCAAGCCAACCCGACGTGTCTGGTAGCTAACCCGGGCACAGTCTCTCTGTTGCACATTAATATCATTAGAGGGTATCTGCGCCCTATCACCATTAGAGGGTATCTGCGTCCTGTTGCCATTAGAGGGTATCGGTGCCCTGTCGCCATTACAACCAGAGAGAAAACACAAGCATACTCATATACAACATTCATCTCAGCCATCCGGCTTAAATTCACAATTCATTCAATAGAATATGCATTTATACTCGACCATAATCAATAATGGCTCCGTCGTAACCCGACAATAACTCAGTCATCCGGCTCACAGTCCAATCCAAAACTAGCCAATTTATCAACATAGTCAAAAGGATGCGTACGCGTCAGCCACGCATACGCGTGGGTGCGTTTGTGTCCCACGCACGAAACTGGCACAAATCTGGCACAACTCTCGAAAATTTGGCTGCGCATTTGGTGTAGCACATCGATGCGCACGCGCGCACCACGCGCACGCGTGGATGGTGCTTTCTTTAAAACAGCACGCACGTGTCAAGCATGCCTGCACGTGGGTGGGTATTTTGCTAATAATTTTCTAAGTTAAAAGCTCTAGAATACATAGGTTAAACCCCTAATCTTCCAACGGACAAAATTTCTTGATTTCAAAACATTTTTCGCCCGTTCTTCAAATGGTATGAACATCCCGGATCCAATTTCATTTCTAAATAAATTTGACACAAAACAGAAATCCGAAATCTAAGTTATGTCCCATCAAAGTATGCCCAAAAACCAGGTTTTCATACAAAACCAAAAAATGCCATTTTCAATACAAGCCATTTTTAACCCTTTTCAAAATCAACCAAAACATGCCAATTTCATTCTTTTATAAATCAATCAAAGTATACCAAAATAAACATCAAGCCTCCTCAACTCACACATTAACACTTTACCACAATTCACAAAACCGGCATACACATTAACATGTCATACATCATTCCTCGTCCCAATTTCCAACAACACCATTTCCAATCAACCATCATTATACGTAAACAATATCATACTCACCATCACATGGTTTCACCCACAAATCAACCTTAATCATTCATCAAGTATATATCACAACATGCATATCTCTCATGCATCATACTATCAAGGCATTAATAATCATAATCACATATATGACCACATAATATATCTCAACAAAAACCAAACATACCTCATTTATACAATTTCACCAAAAATTACCGAATTCCACAATTCAACTCTTCAAACCTTATTATTCAATAACCAACCCAATTATTTGTATATTCATTATCTAAGATTAATCCAATCACTTGTGTCATCACACAATGCAC
Source organism: Arachis duranensis (assembly GCF_000817695.3). Taxonomy (NCBI): domain Eukaryota; kingdom Viridiplantae; phylum Streptophyta; class Magnoliopsida; order Fabales; family Fabaceae; genus Arachis; species Arachis duranensis. Next base: position 30,619,119 of record NC_029781.3, read on the forward strand.
ACATCAACTTACCTTTTCTTACCTCTTTCCGGCCTCTGGCCCAAAATTCACGGCCTCCGGCCCAAGTTCACAATTTAATTGCATAATTCACAAACCAATACTTATTATCCAATTCATCATATTCTAAACATACCAAACACACAATTTCACACAATTCTCAACCTAATCATTACTTCACACTACATATCAATTATGCACATTAGCACCAACCATATACACAATCCAAACTTAATCCTAGGGGCATCTAGCCTAGGAATTCTCATCACACCACACGGTACTTAAATGAAACTTAAACCATACCTCTTGTAGCCAAACCAATTGAGCATCTTCTTTGGAAGTCTCTACCAACTTTAGCACCAAACCTCACCAAAGCTCCTAAAGCAACACCAATCTCCCAATTGTGTACAAACATCATCAAATACACTAACATAACCAATTTCACATATATACATTAACCTAGGGTTCATGAATTGATAAATCACAAGGGTTTGAACACTTCTTACCTCAGCCCATATGAAATAGTATAGAACCCACTTAGAATCCATGTTAGAGTATCCCTAAATAACCAAAATCACAAGATTTCAACACTAACTACCCAAAAATGTGTAACAGAGAGGAATTTCGAAAACTGGGCAGAGATGAATGGAATACTCACCACAAACCTTAGATAGAATTGTAGAGAATAAGAAGAGTGACGCGTGACCACAAACGGCTCGTCAATCGGAGCTCCGAAAAGAAAGTTATGGTGATTTGAAGATCAAAGAGAGTTAGGTTTTCTCTCTTCTATTCTCTCTTCTCAATTCAGCGCCCCAACCCTTCCTTTTCGGGTAAAATGAGCTGAAATGCTCATAACTAATGTTTATATATGATAGGTCTTGGGCCCATTTAGGCCCAGTTTACTTATTTTTGTCCGTTGGCCCAATTTTGAGCCAAAACCTCTAAGATTAGCGCTCCAAATCGCATTTTAAATATTTCTACCTTCCTTAATTCCTTGTTTCTTAACCTTATTTACTCATAATCAATTTTTTTAGCTGCAGTACCAGACAGATCTCAGCCGGTACTATCGGTCAAAATTCAAGTGCGCGTTTTTACGTAGAAAACTATGTTTTCTAACTCGGAAAAATTCACTGAATCCAAATATCACATTTAAATTATCAAATTCTGATTGCCAAGTCTTCTATCCATGTTTGCTCCTATTTAATTGATTATTTAATTAATTATGGTTAGACCAGGTTTTACATTACACAGAGAGTTCGCAGTCGCACATTCCAGAAGAAAACGAAACACTGATTTAGAAGTACAACAGCACATACACACACACACACAAATACACACAAGGATGCTAAACAAAATCTCCATTGATAGATAGACCAATTTCCCACTTTTAGCAATTGAAACAAAAATTTACTTCTTCAACATCAAGCAAGTTCTAGATGTACTTTAGTTGAAATTAAAGAAGCCTTTTGATTGTTATTGAATCACAAAGCAACTCAAAGAATTACTTTTACAATGAAACTATAAAAAGACAAGTACAAATATAACTATAAAATAACTTAGATTCACTGATGATTGAATGACTTTGAAGAATCCATATAACATTTACCTGGCTGCACATAGGTAGCACAAGTAAGTCCTCGCTCCAATGCTCCATTAGGTGTGTTAAAGTATAACCTGTACTCACTTCTATGAGGAATGCCAAGAATATATTGATAGTTATATTAACACTAACTCTATATACAAATTAAATCCACTGTTCTATTTTCTTAGTTGATACTTAGTTAACTAAGGGAAATAATGAAACATAAATAAGAAAATTAAGAAGGAAATAAACCATTCCTTGGTTTTCACATGCACCAAATCCTTAATGAATTGAGGGTAGCCATTGCTTTCGTGAAAATTGCATCTTTCTTTCAAAATAATTAACACCAAACACAAAAATCAAATTTCAAAACATAAAATTCTATCAAGTAGTACGCAATTTCTAGTTTTCTTACCTTTGATAGAGGAAGTGGCCAAATGCTTTATGCAGGTTCTCTGAAGTAGAAGCCGAAGCTCTTACGGTTGGTGTTCTTGATGGGATGAAAGTAAGGGTTTGGGAATGGAAGTGGAGAAAGGATGAAGTGCTGGTTGTTGGATGGAAGAGTTTGATTGGAATAGATAGGGTCAATATTGGTGTGAAGATGCAGAACCGAAGCAAAGGACAACATTGCACAGCGGTGACATAGCAATGAAGAGGGAGGAGATGGGAAGGGAGGCACAGGTGGTGCTGTCGTAAACGCGAGCAGGAGTCGCCGACGGTGTGATAAGGGAGAAGAGGGGGAGCTGAACTGCGTGGAGGGAGCCGACAGAAGAGAGGGAGGAAAAACAGCGAAGAGTTTGGTGATGCGGTGGGGATAGTTTCCGGCGCCAACCTGATGACTCGGATGGGTGAACATGGGGAGATAATGATGATGGAAGACACTGATAGAGTATATAAGTGATTAAATGGCAAGGCTAGTGGTCATTAATCTCCTCTGATCCAGATCGAACGCCGGTGCTAATAGTCATTCAACGTGAATGAGGGTGAAACTTACACAATTAAATCTCTGGTGATCCTTCTCAAAACGACACAGATAAGGTCAGATCTTCCGAATCAGAGAATGATGCTCATTATTATAGTCTTAACGCCATAGAGACCTCAATTATCCATGACTAACGAGATTTTATGTCACATATTCCAATTATTCCAGATACTCTCTTTGAACCTGTGATGTATTCTCAACATGCAACTCAATACTATACTATTCGGCTAAGGCTTCGCAAGAGCTCATGTAGAATAAGGGGTCATACTCTCTTTCCACCCCAGATTCATAAAGATGAAGAACGACAATACATCTAGAATGGAATCAAACATGTATTAAAGTATAAAAGTAATGATATTAATCCATAGGAATGAGCAGAGCTCTTATCCTTAACTTAGGAGGTTTAGTTGCTCATTTACAGAGAAAACTTAAGTGTCTGTGCTTCTCCCCTCTTGGGAGGCATAATCCTTAGGAGGAAAGAAGTCCCTTATTTATAATAAAAACTCTAAGACTAAACCTAAAAGATATTATTTTTAATTAAAAATTACAAAAAAAAAATAAAATAAGCTAAGAAGTGCTAAAATCCACTTTGAGGCCCACTTGGTGAGTGTTTGAGCTAAAGCCTGGCGTCTAACTTGATTTCTAGGTGTTCAACTTTTGTTCCTACTCCCTGGCTGGCGTTGAACGCCAATTTGGGCATTCAACTTGGGAGGTTGGTCCTGTTTGGGCATTGAATACCAGAAAGGGAGTAAGTTGGGCGTTTAACACTTGTTTTGGGCAGTCCTTTCCAAAGAAAGGATGGACTATTATATATTGATGGAAAGCCTTGGAAGTTAGCTTTCCAATGCCATTGAGAGCACGTCAATTGGACCTTTGTAGCTCCAAAAATGCTTGTTTGAATGCATAGAGGTCAAGATTTGACAACATCTGCTATCCTTTCTTTGCCTCTGAATCAGACTTTGCCAAAACTTGCCATTTTCACCCAAAATTATTTAAAATCATAAGAAAAACACAAAAAACTCAAATTAGCATCCAAAATGTGATTTTTGCACTAAAACCTACTAAAACATAATAAAACTTAACAAAATATAACTAAAAACACTAAGAAAAAGTACCAAAAAGGGTATAAAATATCCACTCATCAAAACACCAAACTCAAACTGTTGCTTGTCCTCAAGCAACCAAAAACAAGTTGGACTAAAAGGAAGAGAAGGATACAATAAGTATTAAATTTTTCCATGAAGCTCAGTTCTAAATAATTGAATGGGGATATTAGCTCTTTACTTTTGAACAGTTTTGGCATCTCACTTTCCTTTGAAGCTCAGAAATATTGACATCTCTTAAAACTAGAATCTGGATGATATTATTGATTCTCTTCTTTTAGATTTTCTTGATTCTTGAACACAGCTTCTTTCTGGTGCTTTGCACTTTTGAGCTTAGCCGTGACTCTAAGCGTTTTGTTTTCAAGTATTACCACCGGATACATAAACGCCACAGACACTTAACTGGGGGAACCCTTTGGATTTGAATTTAGCTTTGCTTAAATTTTCAAACAGTGGTGTCCAGAGTTGTTAAGCGTACTCTTTTATTGCTTTGGATTATGACTTTAACTGCTTAGTCTCAAGCTTTTTACTTGACACCTTCACATCACAAGAATTTAGTTAAGGATAGTAACTCATTTGAGCTTTTTAGGCCAATTTTTGACCTTCCTAACCATTGATACTCAAAGCCTTGGATCCTTGCTCTTTTTTTTTTCTTTTGAGTTTTTATTTTTTTCTTTTTCTTTTATCTTTCTTTTTCTTTTTGCTGCTTTTTCTTGCTTCAAGAATCAATATTTTTTATTTTTCAGAGAATTAATAATACTTTTCTAAATTCACTGTTCTTCAAGAGCCAAGGGCCATGAGTGGTGCAGGATGAGTACCCCTAGGGACTGAGGAAGGGTGGTCAAATTGTCTAGGGGAGGTATCTCCCAAATTGATGTGTCTGTTGTCCCTCCCTTTCTGGGCGTTGAACACCCTTGGTGATTTCTTCTTGGCATTCAATGCCAAGGTTGCTCCCTTTTGGGTGTTGGATGCCCTTGTTATCCCTTTCTGGGTGTTTAGCACCCTTGATGGTTCTCTGAGTTGCTGCTTGTTCATCTTCAACCATTTCCTCTTTTGCCTGCTTCTTACTATTTTGGGGCTAGTTGTTCAGGGTCCTTCCACTCTCTAATTAGATGGTTTGGCACTATTCTCTTATCTGCTCAGACAAATACTATTCAGTCTAGTTCAACTGTGCTTCTATATTCTTGTTGGAGGCTCGGGTCTCCTGCAACACTTCTTGCAAACTTAGCAACTGTTGTGTGAGGGAGTGTACCTACTGGGTTAATGATTCACTTTATTTTGGAGGGTTAGATTCAGTAGACACTGTCTTGACCTCTCCTTTCATTGAAGTCTCACCAGATGAGTATAGATGTTGGTTGATGGCGATTGTCTCAATGAGTTCATTAGCTTCTTCAACTGTCTTTTTCATGTGCAGAGAACCACCTACAGAGTAATCTAATGACCTCTTGGCCACCTTAGAGAGACCGTAATAGAAAATATCCAGCTCAACCCAATCAGAAAACATTTTCATCAGGCATTTTCTAAGCATTTTCTACTCACCCTAAATGCAATAAAAATGTAAAGAAGAATTTGGTTGAAAAGAAGATAATGGTTGAACACAAGGGAGAAAAAGATAAAGATTTAATTACTGACAATTTTGACACTAGTTTTGATGGCAACTTAGAAGCGATATTTGGTGTTAAGCAACCTATAGCTATGGTGTCAGTACTGCCTGAGGAGTATAGTCAAGTTCGGAAAGTGGAATCATTAGAAGATGATTATGATGATGTCTTTCTTGGAAGCGAATGCTTATTGCTAGATGATAATGTGTGTGGTGGAGAATTATTTTAGAAACCTACTAAAAATGAAAAGAAGCATTTGCATCCACTGCATATCAATGATCGCATTGATAGAAATATAGTCAAAAAAAATTTTGGTTCACGAGGGAGTTGCTATCAATCTCATGCCTGAAAGAATGACGGAAAGACTTGGGAAGACTGAAAAAGATTTGATCAAAATTAGCATTGGGGTGACAGATTTAATTGGAAGAACTTTTTCTGTTAGAGGTGTGGTTCTGCTGTCAATTAAGGTTGGTTCTGTCAATAGACCAACTCTATTTGTTGTTGTTCCTTCTAAGGCTGGTTTTAACCTGCTTTTGGGATGTGATTGGATTCATAAAATGGGTGCTATTCCATCCACTCTACATCAAAAATTGATTTTCTGGAATGAAGATGGAGGAGTGGAAGAAGTTCTTGATGATAATAACATGTTACTATCATGAGATGCTTGTGGAGTTCAGGATATATAATCCTGAAATCAAGCCATTGACACCAAGGCATTTAATCCTGAAAATATTGAGATGTGAAAAATAGATATGAATTTGTTTATTTTGGTCCCTACGGCCGGGGCGTATACGGCCTCGGGAGAGACTTAGATGATGAGTTTGACGAGCCAACTAGCTTGGCTGTCATCCTATATGGCAGAAAGAGAAGGGTGCATTGACAGTGTACCTTATGATTGTATATATGATGATGGTCCTTTAGGTTTTAAAAAAAATAACATTGACTCTGTGAAAAAGGTTGAGGTGTAGGATCCTTTGGAGGAGGTAGATATTGGTAACGGTGATCATTCTAGACCAACATATGTGAGCAAGATATTGTCTAATGATTTCAAAAAAGAAATGGTGGAGATATAGAAGGAATATTGCGAATATTTTGCATGAGATTATGTAGAGATCCCATGCTTGAGTCGTGAATTAGTAAAACATAAATTGCCACTGAAAGCCAATGTCAAACCTGTCAAGTAGCCACCAAAGAGATTTGCTCCTAAGGTCGTGCAGAATATTAAAGAGGAGATTGAAAGACTCCTTAAGGCTAAATTTATAAGAATAGCAAGGTATGTCAACTGGATTTCTAACGTTGTTCTTGATATGAAAAAGAATGCAAAATTAACGGTTTGCATTGATTTTAGAGATTTAAATTCTACAACACTAAAAGATGAATGTCCAATGTCTATAGCTGATATGTTGATAGATTCTACTCCTGGTCATAAAATTATAAGTTTTATGGATGATTATTCAAGTTATAATCAAATATACATTGTTGGAGAAGATGCGTCAAAAACTGTATTTAGGTGTCCAGGCGCTTTAGGAACAATTGAATGGGTTATGATGCTATTTGGGCTTAAAAATACCGGTGTAACTTATCAAAGAACTATGAATAAACATTTTCATGACTTTATTGAAAATTTTACGGAAGTCTATATTGATGATGTGGTTGTCAAATCAAATGCTAAAGAAGAGCATCTTGAACATTTTAAAAAAAGTATTTAAAAGAATGAGAAAGCATAAATTGAAAATGAATCCCTTAAAATGTGATTTTGGTGTGAGTGCAGGAAATTTTCTTGGTTTCTTGGTGCAGAAAAAAAGGGATTAAAATTTACAAGAACAAGACAAAGGCTATCTTAGAGGCTCATCCTCCAGCTAACAAAAAACAACTACAAGCATCTTTAGGAAAAGTCAATTACCTCAAAAAGGTTCATTTCCAATCTATCAGGAAAAACTAAGATTTTTTCATCTCTGATCAAGTTGAAAAAAGAGGAAGAGTTCCAGTGGAAGGTAGAGCATTAAGAAGCTTTTGACAACATCAAGCAGTACTTGACTAATCCTCCTATTATAACACCTCCAAGGCACATAACTCCTTTAAAACTTTATGTGTCAGCTTCTAAAGTAACAATTGGTGTAATGCTGGCTCAAGAAGATGAGGATGGCAATAAAAGTGTAATTTTTTACCTAAGTCGTATGCTAAATGATGTTGAGAACCGTTATTCTCCAATTGAAAAAAATTGTTTAACTTTATATTTTTCTTGTTTAAAACTTAAGTACTATTTAATTCCTAGGAATATTTATGTAATTTCTAAGTTTAATGTTCTTAAATATATGTTGTCTTCTCCAATATTGCTTGGTAGACTAGAAAAATGGATGTTGGCCTTAACAGAATTTTCTTTACATTTTTTTCCTGCAAGAGCCATTAAAGTTTAGGGTCTAGCTAATTTTTTGGTTAATCATCCTTGTATTGACATTGATGTAAGTTTACTAGGTTTTGTTGGTTTGGTGCCTTAAAAATTATATTTTGACGGTTCATGCCATAAGGGTGGTGTTGGTATAGGAATTTTAATTATTTCTCCAAGTGGCGAGCCAAGTAAATTCCTCTTTCAATTGAATTATTCATGTTTCAACAATGAGGTAAAGTATGAAGCGTTAATAATGGGACTAAAATTATTATTAGAAAGAGGAGCTAAAAATGTAGAAATTTTGGAGATTCACAGCTTGTAGACTGTCAAGTATCACTTGAGTATAGGTGTGTTAGTGAAAATTTAAGAAAGTATTTCAATGTGGCTACAAAGTTGTTGAGCGAGTTTGACAATATCATTGTAAGGCATGTTCCAAAAGAGTTAAATCAAGAAGCAAATGAATTAGCTCAAATTGTTTCAAGATATAAGATCAAGTCCTCAACACTAGAAAAATTAGAAAGGATAAAGGAATATTTAAGCCTTTGAGAGAAAGAGAAGTGTTGTTATTAGAAAAACTAGACCCAGCAGATTAGAGAGTACCAATTGTGGAATATTTAGAAAATTCAAGTTTTAGTGTCAATAGAAAACTTAAATATAGGGCTCAAAGTTATGTTCTAATGAATAATGTGTTGTTTAAGAAATCTGTTGATGGAAATCTCTTGACATGTTTGGGAGAAAAAAAAGCGTATTTGGATCTTGGTGAAATGTACGAGAAAACTTGTGGTGTCCATCAGTCAGGGAAAAAATAAAATGGGTGATAAATAGGAGAAGATTGTATTGGCCAACTATTCAAAGAGATTGTATAAATTATGCTAGATCTTATGAGGAAGGCCAAAAACATGGAAGCCTTCAACATATTCCAACGTTAGAATTGCATGTTATAATTAAACCATGGCCGTTTAGAGGTTGGGCTTTAGATTTGATTGGGCAGATTCACCCACTTTCTTCTAAAAGTCATACGTTCATTTTGGTTGGTGTTGATTATTTTTCTAAATGGGTAGAGGCTATCCCTTTAAGGGAGGTGACTCACAATGAAATAATTGATTTCATTGAGGAGCATATTGTGCATAGGTTTGGAATTTCTCAATCTATTACTACTTATCAAAGAACCATGCTTTTTAGGAAAAAGGTCATGGAATATGTCAAATCTAGGGATATAAAAATGCTTTCATCTACACCTTATTGTGCCCAAGCAAATGGACAAGTGGAGGCAGCGAATAAAATTTTGATTGCATTAATTAAAAAATACATTGGAAGGTAGCCAAGAAATTGGCACCAAACTCTCAGTCAAGTTCTTTGGGCTTACCAAAATTCTCCAAGAGGTTCTATTGGAACTACCCTGTATAAGTTAGTTTACTGTCATGATGCGGTGTTGCCAATTGATTTCAATTTGCAAAGTATAAGGGTGGCTAGACAAGATGAGATACCAATAGTAGATTATTGGAATTTTTTGTACGATGAGCTCAATGAACTAGATGATGAAATGTTGAGAGCTTTAGAGCGGATGATCCGGCAAAAAGAGATTATGTCAAAATCATACAACTGCTGTGTTAAAGTAAAGACATTTGCAGTTAGAGATTTAATGTGGAAAACAATTTTGCCTATAAAAAAAGTCAAAAACTTATGGTAAATAATTTCCAACCTGGGAAGGATCTTATGTGGTTGACAAAATTTATTCTAGAAATGCCTATAAGATTATTGAAGTTGGATCAGGAAGAAGAATTCGTTTAATAAATGGCAAGTATTTGAGAGTATATAGACCAGGCATTCATGAGATAAACATTTCATATATTTAAGGATACAAAAATGTCCAGTTGTAATAAAGAGCTAACTAATATTTGCAATTTAGTTGGTAAAAGCTAACATCTCCATGTGATTTATATGAATTGCAGGTTCTATTGAAAGTGTAAAGCATTAAGTTTATGAGGCAAATATGTGTCTAGGGCATTAATTTAAAATAAGAGTCAATGCAGAAAAAAAAACTTATCACTTTCTAAGTGCAGTCCAACACATACCAACATATAGAAATGAAAGGTTTAGTGAATAAACCTGTGTGCAGCTAGAAGCATGTCAACAAATGCACATTTGATTTACTTTGACAGTATTTAAGGCAAATGCACACGAGATGGCATGCACCAATGCAACCTAATATAGACAAATATGGAGGTCACCTCAAATGAAATATGAAAGAGGTCACTATGATATCAATAATTGGATTAGTATGAAGTAATGTAATAACTTCCCAAATATAGCAAGTGTCAACCAGTCTACAAAGTAAAGATAAGGTGCATACAAAACAAATAATAAAAAAACTCAAAGTTAAAAAAGTGAAGATTGCAGGGACATATTAAAAGGAAATAAGTTCATATAAGAAATACAAGACTAAGCCTCAAATATCTCTTTCAAACGGATAACTTCAGTTTGGAGAGCGGTTTTAGAAGTTCCTGACTTCTTTTGCAGCTTCATGTGATGAAAGTATCTTCTTTTTAAGGGACTGTAAGGATGCATTGCTACTATCAAGCATGTTGCTTGCTTTGGCAAATTGACTTTCATTCTTTATCAAAGCAGTGTCCAACTTATTTTTTATCTCTCTCTTGACAGTCAGCTTTTGTTTTGAGTTTTGAATCTCCTCAGATAACTCATGAGCCTAATCTTTAGCTTTTACAATATGGGTAGCCGGGGTAGTTTTAGCAATCTCAAAAGACGAGGTGTCTTGTTTCAACTTGAAAAAAGCTTCAGTTGATTATTGATGTGATAGGATGGCTATTTGAGAGTCCAAAAATTTGACATAAAAGTCTTCATAAACTTTTCACAAGCGAGCCAACAGATGATCAATAATCTCAGGATGTGGTGTAGTTGAAAAGGTCTGAAGAATGTTAGAAAGCTGAGCCTTAAGATTTGGATCGGTGGCAAGTGTTAAAATAGGTTTGGATAGGATGGCACCAAGTTGTTTGGCCAATGGAAGCAAGATAGATTTGTCAACAGTCTTGGCAGTCGAAGGTGTAATATGGAGCTGTTCTATTAGAAGGTGACTTTGGATGGTAGAGCAAGATTCAACTATGGCCTTCTGTGTATCCATACTACATGCATATGCTTCATTCAAACCTTCTAAGTCAGATAACAAATCATCCACCATATTGGGGGTATGAGCATGGATAGAAATGATTGCCTTTTTTTTCTGACAGTTCACTTAGAGGGATTTCAGAATTTTAGATCTAAACAAAAAAGCAAAAGAAGGTGTCAACATAAAAAAAATAGGATATAAAGAAGAGATATTAATCAAGCTAAATGACATATCATACCTTATTAGATGTGGTGTTGGGTGTAAGCTTATCAGATGTGGTAGCCTTCATATCTTCAGTGTTAGGAACAATCAGTGAAATGGTAGGAGCCGCGGTGATCTAAAATGAGAAGTGAAATGAGGACGAAGGAAATTAATGAGATTAACATATGATAAAAAAAAAACTAGCATAAGAGGCATCATCATCATCTAAGTTCTTCAAGACAATATTATTTTTAACAATGGAGGATGTGAGAATATATGAAAATACCTGAGAAACAAGTTGACCACTGAGACGAAGAGCATCGACAATATTATATTCAAAAGAGGAGTTACTTTCTGCTTTTTCACTAGACAAGTTGCTCTCGTCTTCCTTTTCATTGTTCTGAGAGACTATCAGTCCGTCATTGTTGTCATTAAATGTACTTGATGTGTGATGACTTGCATCATTTACCCTTTTTTTCTTATCTAAAAAGGACCATAAAAGAGTATAATATCATTTGATAATTGCAATTCATACACTAATTGATGAATATTATAGTACATTGCTTTGAAATGGGTTGTGCTGAATTTCAGGTGAAAAGAGCAACAAAAATGGAAGAAAACAACAAAATAAAGCTGGGCGTGTGAAACTGGCGTGCCACTTAGAACAAACGCCATGAAAGTATGAGGGCGTGGCACGCCAGTAATGATTTCCAGAAAGGATCCTCAAAGTGTTTACATGGGCGTGGCACGCCAATATTGTTTTCCAGAGAGCAATGTTGAAGGCCACAAAAGGGGCGTGGCACGCCAAGACCATCACAACCACTTGGGCGTGCCACTTGGTATCGAAGATGTGGCACGCCAGCTCTGACCCATCACTTGGGCGTGCCACTTGAAGACCCACGTGGCACGCCAAGCTAAAGGAGCCATCTTAAGGTAGGCGTGCCACTTGAGCATCAAGGTGTGGCACGCCAGTTCAAGTTTCCAGAAGAGAGATTGAAGGCTGAAACACTTGGGTGTGCCACTTGATGTCGAGGGCGTGGCACGCCAACTCTGATCCAACACTTGGGCGTGCCACTTGAGGACCCAGGCGTGGCACGCCAGTACAACTTTCCAGAGAAGGAGGTAGTGGGCCAAACATATGGGCGTGCCACTTGGTGTCGAAGGCGTGGCACGCCAGCTATAATTTCCCACCTGGGCATGCCACTTGAGCCTCAGGCGTGGCACGCCAGCATCATTAACCAACAAGAAGAAGCGCACGGCAAGACTAGGAGTCCATGGGTGTGCCACTTGTGTTCTGGGCGTGGCACGCCAACAAGGAAACCAAGCACATACAAGGGGCGTGGCATGCCAGATCCCGGGCGTCCCACGCTAGTTCAACTCTCCAGAGAAGGAACCAAGCGCACATAATGGGCGTGGCACGCCAGACCCTAGGCGTTCCACGCTAGTTCAACTTTCCAGAGAGGAGAAGAAGAAGGAAAAAGCCTGGGCGTGCCACTTGGGCTCGAAGGCGTGGTACGCCAGGGACACCAACACATGGGGCGTGCCACTTGGGCTCGAAGGCGTGGCAAGTGGCACGCCAAGGACACCAACACATGGGGTATGCCACCTGAAGAGCTGGGCGTGGTGCGCCAAGCCAAATTGGAGGCTGGGCGTGGCACGCCACCTCAACGCCAGCCACACGCCAAGCTAGAAGGTCACGTTTATTGAGTTTTCTTTTCTCTTTTGTATTTTTTTAATTCTAGTGCTAGAAGTAGTATAAATAACCCCTGAAAGTACTGAGAAATGGGTTGTTGAATAGTAGTTTTGTTAAAGCATAGTTAGATTTACTTTTCACATCATCTCTTCCATATCTTGTACTTTTCTCTTAAGCTATGAGTAGCTAAATTTCCTCTCATTAAGAGAGGGAGCTCTGTTGTACTTGATGGATTAATGATAGTGAATTTCTTCTTCTCTTCATCTTCTCTTTGATTTTTTAGAAGGAATTTCGTTTTAATGTTAGTGTTCAATCATCTTGGGAAAGAGGTTGAATGCAAAATGGGTTTCATGAAAACCTTGGAAAAGGAAACATGAAACCATGCTTAAAATCCTTTCTCACACTTGAGTAGAATATGGGTTTTGGTGATTGGATATGGTGACATATAATCCACCCATTACTTGGACCTATGGTGATGTGTGGTATAATCAGGGACCAAGCGTATCTCTCTTCATGAGCAATTTGACCAAGGAATTGGCTAATTATCAAGATTTGAGAGATTGAGTCACCAAGGGATTGAGGCTCAATCAATCATGATTGCCAAGAGGTCAATGGGTTGCATGATTGAAGATGAGATGAGCTGGATTTAATCCAAAGAGAACAACACCTCCTGATCTCAATGAATTTCCCCTATTCTTACCTTCCACATTCTTTACAGCTTTCTTTACATTCTGTTAATCCCCATTCCCATTTATAGTTAAGTCATTTATGTTTCTGCACTTTACATTCTTGCCATTTCCTTTTCTGTATCTTACTGCTTCTCTTAACTTTTGAGTCATTTACATTCTTGCTTATTTACAATTCTGCAATCACACTCTATATTACTCAGCTTGACTAATTTACCCATTAATTAAAATTGCTCAAATCTAGCAATCTCTGTGGATACGATCCCACTCCACTATGGGTTATTACTTGACGACAATTTTGGTGCACTTGCCAAAAGAACGGATTCATGATTTTATATGAGGAGTGAATTCCGGTCATCAACTTTTATGGCGCCGTTGCCGAGGATTGGTTTGAATTTGACAATGACTAAATTAATGGGAAACTAGATTAAGCACTTTCCTTTCCTTGTTAATCCTTTTTCAGTTCTTTAATTCTTCCTTTTTTTATTTTGATTCATTTTACTTGGATCATTTTAGCTATTCATTGTTCATATTCCATTTTTTTTTACTGCTCCATTAACTGTTTGATTAATTGCATCAACCAAGATAACCACTGATCTCAACAAGAGTTTTTACTTCACTTGCCCTCTGCTTACTGCTGTTGAATATATGATAGGTAGAAGGGGAGAAACTTCATCCTCCTTCGATAGTGAACCTGAGAAGACCTTCCTTAGATTAAGGAGGGAAGTAAGAGGCAAAGGCATAGTTGGAGAGGAAGTAGTGGAGAAAGATCTAAGAGCTACTATGGAGGAAGAGGTGCATAACCATGTTGGAGAAGATCCTGGCAATCATGTTGGGCAAGAGAGGAGAGTCTTAGGCTCCTACATCACTCCAAACCCAGGAAATTGTGGTAGTAGCATCCTGAAGCCAACAATTCATGCTAACAACTTTGAGTTGAAACCTCAACTCATCATACTTGTCCAGAATAATTATTCATATGGAGGGGGTGCCCAAGAGGACCCAAACCAACATCTCACTACATTCTTGAGGATATGCGACACTGTAAAGTCTAATGGCATACACCCTGACACCTACAAACTACTTTTATTCCCTTTTTCTCTCAGAGATAAGGCAGCAAAGTGGTTAGAAGCATTTTCCAAAGAGACTTTGACTCTCTTTGACCACTTGGGATGAAATTGTGAACAAGTTTCTAGCAAGATTCTACCCTCCACAGAGAGTCAATAGATTGAGAACTGAGGTGCAAACCTTTAGACAACAAGATGGTGAAACACTTTATGAGGCCTGAGAGAGGTTCAAAGACTTGACAAGAAAATTCCCTCCGAATATGTTCAACGAATGGGTTCAACTACACATCTTTTATGAAGGGCTATCATATGAAGCAAGGAAAGCTGTGGACCACTCTTTAGGGGGTTCATTCAACAAGAAAACCATCAAGGAAGCCATAGATGTTATTGAGATTGTAGCAAAAAATGAGCACTTCTATGCCTCAGAAAGATCTCAAAAGAAAGGAGTGTTAGAACTCAATTCTATGGATTCCTTATTGGCACAGAACAAGATGATCGTAGCACAATTAGCAGCCCTAACAAAGAAGGTGGAAGCAAGCTAAGTCTCAGCTGTCCAAGCTCAAGCACCACCACAAGAAGGAGATGCACCAGAGGCTGAATGTGAATGAGAGCAGAAAAATTATATGAACAATCCCTTTAGACCACCATATGATCCAAACTCCAAGACATATAACCCAGGTTGGAATAACCACCCAAATTTTGGGTGAGAAAACCAACAAAACCACAGCCAAGACCACAAACCATACCACTCTAACCAACACAACAGCCACAACCCCAACCATCAATCAAGCAACAACAAACCCTATCACCACTTACAAAATATATCATATCACTCCACCCACCAAACACATAATAACCACCACCAAGATACATCAACCTCCACCATGCAACCATGTGAAACCAGCAGTAGTTTCTCAAAATTAGAGGCTGCCATAACACAATTGTCAGCACAACTGACAGGAACTATTTCCACTATTCTGGAGAGACAACTACAGGCTGAAAGAAAGATAGATGCAAACCAAGAAGAGTTCAGATCCGACATAAAGAATCAAGGGGCAATAATTTAAAAATTGGAAGCACAAGTAGAGAGCTTGTCTAAACAAATACCCATGCCCACACATACCTTCCCTAGTGATACCACGGCTAAACCGAGGGAGGAATGCAAGGCCATAACATTAAGAAATGGAAAAGTTGTAAAAGAAGCATCCCCAAGTCAAAGCCACCAAGAAGAAGGGGCTACAAAAGAACCTGAAACCAAGAAGGAAGAAGAGACCCTTGCACCATCCTCACCAAAGCAAGTCCTGAAGCCTTATATGCCAAAGGCACCCTATCCACAAAAGCTGAGGAAGGATGGGAAGGACAGCCAGTTCTCTAGATTCCTAGAAATCTTCAAGAAGCTCAAAATTAACATACCTTTTGCTGAGGCACTAGAGCAAATGCCACTCTACGCCAAGTTTTTAAAGGAGCTCATGACAAGGAAGAGGAATTGGGGAGAAAAGGAGACTGTAGTACACTGAGGAGTGTAGTGCCATAATACAAAAGAAGCTCTTCCAGAAATTGAAAGATCCTAGGAGCTTCCAAATCCCCTATATCATTGGGAATATGAACATTGAGAAGGCACTATGTGACCTAGGAGCCAGCAACAACCTCATGTCTTTGGCCAAGATGAAGAGGATGAGAATAAAATAAGCAAAACCCACAAGAATGGCCCTTCAACTAGCAGACAGGACCTTCAAATTCTCCTATGGTGTGGTGGAAGATTTGTTGGTAAAAGTGGGAAAGTTCATCTTTCCAGCTGACTTTGTTGTGCTTGACATGGAGGAAGAAGCTAACACATCAATCATCCTTGGAAGGCCATTCCTAGCTACAGCTGGAGCTATAATTGATGTTCAAAAAGGGGAGCTAGTCTTAAGATTGCATGAGGAGAAGATGGTCTTCAATGTCTCAAGGCAATGAGCTACTGATGCGTGAGCATCTTTCCTACCTTTTCCTAGTGAATTTTCATTTAATTTGTTGAGTTTAATCAAGAATTAATTATCTTTTAGCCACTATGGATGCTACTATGAGTTGTGTGTAATTCTGTTTATTTTAGGTAGCATTCGGATGGATTTGATGGAGTTTCCACAGAAAAAGAGAAGAAGGCGAATGATGTTGTCAACCCTGACCTCTCTGCACTCAAACCTGAATAACTCGAGCTACAGAGGTCCAATTGAAGTGATTTTAACGGCTTTAGAAAGCTAACTTCTAGCACTTTCCAACGATGTATAATAATCCATACTTCTTCTCCATCAATTTGGATAAGGCTGCGCCTAACTTGAGATTTCTCAAGTTAGGTGTAAATTATTAATGAATCAAATAGTCCCCAACTCTCCAAGAAGTAAGCACGCAATCTCCTATTAATTATGATTTAAACTTTATTTTATTTATAACTAGGAAAAGATATTATTTAGTTTAGGAAATATATTTTACATTAATTAGGATTAGATATAAAATGGAAAAAGAATCAACTCTTTAGGAATCTCTTCTCTCTTCCCTTCTACCCCATTCTGCAATTTACCTGAATCCTAGTTTTTATCTCTGAACCATGACATCTAAACCTCCACTGTTAAGGTTAGGAGCTCTGTCTATTGTATAGATTGATTCTATTATTTTTTTATTTTAATTCATATACCGATTTATAATTCAAGAATTATTTTCGTTCTTTATTTTATGAATTTGGGTGGAACAGAAGTATGACCCTCTTTCTAATTAAGTTCTTGTATAACTTGGAAAAGCTCTTTACTTGAACAATAGCTTGAAAATATATTCTCCTAAATTTCTAATTATCTGGACTTAACAGGATACATGACATATAATCCTCTTATATTTGGGTAATTAGGATTTCTGTGGCATATAACTAGAATTGAGCTTCACCCTCTAATTGGAATCAAGTGACCAAGGAATTGGCAGTTGATGAATTTTAGAGGAGACTAAAAAGGTCTAAGAAATTAGGATTTAGTCACCTATAGTTTGCCATGAATTAAATCTTGCATGATTAAAACAGTTAGTAAGAAAAGTCAATCCGGAAAATAGATAACTCTGAAGCCTTAATCTGGTGGACACAATTGAAAATCTAGTTCAATGAGTCCTAGAGGAAGAACAAGAAGAGGAGCTAATCCAAGTGCTGAAGCAACACAAAGATGCTATTGGATGGACACTTGCAGACTTAAAAGGGATCAGCCCTTTAATATGCATGCACAAAATCCTACTTGAAGAAGGTGCAAAACCCTCAAGACAGCAGCAGAGAAGGCTAAACCCAACAATGAATAAAGTGGTGCAAAAGGAGGTGCTGAAGTTGTGGCAAGCCGGGGTGATCTACCCAATCTCAGACAGTCCATGGGTAAGCCCTGTGCAAGTAGTTCCCAAGAAAGGAGGGATTATTGTTGTGCCAAATGAGAAGAATAAATTGATACCAACAAGAATAGTGACTGGCTAGCGCATGTGCATTGATTATAGAAAGCTCAATGAGGCTACCAGGAAGGACCACTTCCCCTACCTTTCATGGACCAGATAATAGAAAGACTTGCGGGACATGAATATTATTACTTCTTGGACGGCTATTCTGGTTACAACCAAATAGTTGTAGATCCCAAGGACCAGGAGAAAATTTCATTTACTTGTCCCTATGGTGTCTTTGCTTATAGGAGAATGCCCTTTGGATTGTGCAATGCACTTGCAACATTCTAAAGGTGCATGCTCTCCATATTTTTAGATATGATTGAAAGATTCATTGAAGTATTTATGGATGACTTTTCTATATTTGGTGATTCATATTCTAAATGCTTACACCACTTAGCCTTGGTGCTAAAGAGATGCCAAGAAACCAATCTCGTTTTGAACTGGGAGAAGTGCCACTTTATGGTTACAGAGGGGGTAGTTCTTGGTCATAAGATCTCAAAAAGTGGTATAGAGGTGGACAAGACTAAGGTGGAGGTAATTGAAAAGTTACCCCCACCTTGCAATGTTAAAGCAATAGAAGTTTTCTAGGACATGTTGGCTTTTATAGAAGGTTCATTAGAGATTTTTCAAAGATTGCCAAACCCCTTAAGTAACTTGCTTGTCTCTAATGTACCTTTTACCTTTTACCTTTGATAGAGAATGCATGCTAGCCTTTGATGAGCTTAAAAATAGACTTTCATCTACACCTATCATAGCACCACTCTACTGGGATTTACCTTTTGAGTTGATGTGTGATGCATCAGATTTTGCTGTTGGTGCTGTTTTAGGACAAAGGAGAGATAAGTTGGTGCATGTTATTTACTATGCTAGCAAAATCCTCAATGAGAATCAAAGGAATTACACCACTACAGAGAAGGAACTTCTTGCCATAGTCTTTGCATTTGATAAATTCAGATCATATCTTATTGGCTCTAAAGTTACTATTTTCATTGATCATGCAGCCCTCAAATATTTGCTGACCAAGCAGGAATCCAAGCATAGGTTGATAAGATAGGTCTTGCTACTTCAAGATTTCAACATAGAGATAAAAGATAGAAGTGGGGTAGAGAATAAGGTGGCTGACCACCTATCAAGAAGTGAATGAAAGCTTCCCTGATGAGTAGTTGATGATGATTCAAGAAAGCCCTTGGTTTGCTAATATATCCAACTTCAAGGCTATTGGGGAGTTGCCCACCAACATCAACAAGTACATGAAGAGGAAGCTATTTAATGATGCTAAACACTACATCTGGGATGAGCCCTACTTGTTTAAAAAAGGTGTTGATGGAATCTTGAGGAGGTGTATTTCGCAAGAGGAAGGGCAAGAAGTGTTGTGGCAATGCCACGGATTTGCATTTGGAGGCCATTTTAGTGGAGAAAGAACTGCAGCCAAGGTGCTGCAATATGGGTTCTTTTGGCCAACAGTATTCAAAGATGCAAAAGAATTAGTGTCAATGTGCAATGAATGCCAAAGGGCTGGAAATTTACCCAAGAAGAATGAAATGCCATAGCAATTCATCGTAGAACTTGAGCTGTTTGATATATGGAAAATTGACTTCATGGGTCCCCTCCTTACCTCATACTCAAACAAGTACATTCTAGTAGCAATGGACTGTGATGAGCGGATAATTTATACGCTTTTTGGCATTGTTTTTAGTATGTTTTTAGTATATTTTAGTTAGTTTTTATTATATTTTTATTAGTTTTTAGTTAAAATTCACTTTTATGGGCTTTACTATGAGTTTGTGTGTTTTTCTGTGATTTTAGGTATTTTCTGGCTGAAATTGAGGGACCTGAGCAAAAATCTGATTCAGAGGCTAAAAAGGACTGCAGATGCTGTTGGATTCTGACCTCCCTGCACTCGAAATGGATTTTCTGGAGCTACAGAAACCCAATTGGCGCGCTCTCAATGGCGTTGGAAAGTAGACATCCTGGGCTTTCCAGTAATGTATAATAGTCTATACTTTGCCTAAGATTTGATGGCCCAAACCGGCGTTGCAAATCAGCTTCAGAATTCCC
>NC_029781.3:30639375-30639932 GCF_000817695.3 Arachis duranensis
AGGAGCTCTGCTGTGTCTTGATGGATTAATGCAATTACTACTATTTTTCATTCAATCATGCTTGCTTCTATTCCAAGATATCACTTGTTCCTAAACCTGATGAATGTGATGATCACTCATCATCATTCTCACCTATGAACGTGTGCCTGACAACCACCTCCGTTCTACCTTAGATTGAGTAGATATCTCTTGGATTCTTTAATCAGAATACATTTTCACTGAGAGGATGGGAGGTAGCCATTGACAACGGTGAAACCCTACATACAGCTTGCCATGGAAGGAGTCTTGCGTGCTTGAAGAAGAAGACAGTAAGAAAGCAGAGATTCAGAAGATAGAGCATCTCCAAAACCTCAATCTGTTCTCCATTACTGCAAAACAAGTACTTAGTTCATGTTCTTTTACTTTTTACAATCAACCCTGATAATTATTGATATCCTGACTAAGAGTTACAAGATAACCATAGCTTGCTTCAAGCTGACAATCTCCGTGGGATCGACCCTTACTCACGTAAGGTATTACTTGGACGACCCAGTGCACTTGCTAGTTAGTTGTGCGGG
>NC_029781.3:30640384-30640655 GCF_000817695.3 Arachis duranensis
GTCATATGCTAACCCCATTACAGCTGCATATGGGAGTAGCATCTGTATACCTCCCATTAAAGCAAGCATCTTTGAGCTAAATTCTCAACTCATTATCATGGTGCAGCAAAATTGCCAGTATTTCGGTCTTCCACAGGAAGAACCTACTGAGTTTTTGGCACAATACCTACAACTTGCTGACACAGTACGTGATAAAGAGGTGGATCAGGATGTCTACAGATTATTACTGTTTCCATTTGCTGTAAAAGATCAAGCTAAGAGGTGGTTGAAA
>NC_029781.3:30640858-30641587 GCF_000817695.3 Arachis duranensis
AGAAAATGCCCCTCTGAAATATTTTCAGAGTGGGTACAGTTAGACATCTTCTATTATGGGCTTACAGAAAAAGCTCAGATGTCTCTAGACCACTCAGCAGGTGGATCTATACACATGAGGAAAACGATTGAGGAGGCTCAAGAGCTTATAGATGCTGTTGCTAGAAATTAATATTTGTACTCTAGCAATGAGTTCTCTACAAAAGAAGAAGTTATGGCAGTAGCCACTGATCCTAATCCTCAAGAACAGATGGTTGAGCTTAATTAGCAATTACACCTGATGACAAAACAGTTAGCAGAATTTAAAGAGATGCTCCAAGAAACTAAAATTGCTAACAAGA
The DNA here is from genome assembly GCF_000817695.3 of Arachis duranensis. NCBI lineage: Eukaryota > Viridiplantae > Streptophyta > Magnoliopsida > Fabales > Fabaceae > Arachis > Arachis duranensis. Next base: position 30,641,199 of record NC_029781.3, read on the forward strand.
ACATAGAATTACAGTAGAATCAGGAAAAACAGCAGTTATCTAAACAGATAACAGAAGAATGCCAAGCAGTTCAACTGAGGAGTGGGAAGACATTGAATAACACTGCTCAAAGTAGCAAGAAGCCAATAAAAGAACAATTGACAGAGGATAACCAAACCACTGTCCAAAATCCCTCTGAGGATAGTAAGAGCCCATAGAGGAATACTCTTGGCGTCCAAACGCCAGAAAAGGGGGAAAAGCTGGCGTTAAACGCCCATTCCCTGCCCAGTTCTGGCGTTCAAATGCCAGAAAAGGGGGAAAAGTTGGCGTTAAACGCCCATTCTTCACCCAATCCTAGCTTTCAAACGCCAATGGGGAATCAGACACCTGAGAGTGCTGATAGTAACCCG
>NC_029781.3:30642064-30647951 GCF_000817695.3 Arachis duranensis
AAAGCTATGCAGCATCCAGACACACCAAATGATTGCATGGGCGCTGACATTATTGACTCTTTGGTGGAAGAGATCAATATGACTGAGAGTCTCGAATCAGAGCTAGAGGACATCTTTAAAGATGTTCAGCCTGATTTGGAGGAATCAGAGAGAATAATAGAACCTCTGAAAATCCCTCAGGAAGAGGAGAAACCTCCCAAACCCGAGCTCAAACCATTACCACCATCCCTAAAATATGCATTTCTGGGAGGAGGTGATACCTTTCCTGTAATCATAAGCTCTGCTTTAAATCCACAGGAAGAGAAAGCACTGATTCAAGTGCTAAGGACACACAAGACAGCTCTTGGGTGGTCCATAAGTGATCTTAAGGGCATTAGCCCAGCAAGATGCATGCACAAGATCCTATTGGAGGATAATGCCAAACCAGTGGTCCAACCACAAAGGCGGCTGAATCCAGCTATGAAGGAGGTGGTGCAGAAAGAGGTCACTAAATTACTAGAGGCTGGGATTATTTATCCTATTTCTGATAGCCCCTGGGTGAGCCCTGTCCAAGTTGTCCCCAAGAAGGGAGGCATGATAGTAGTTCATAATGAAAAAAATGAACTGGTTCCTACAAGAACAGTCACAGGGTGGCGTATGTGTATTGACTACAGAAGGCTCAATACAGCCACCAGAAAGGATCATTTTCCTTTACCATTCATAGACCAAATGCTAGAAAGACTAGCTGGCCATGATTATTACTGCTTTTTGAATGGCTATTCAGGCTACAACCAAATTGCAGTAGATCCTCAGGACCAAGAGAAAACAGCATTCACTTGACCTTCTGGCGTGTTTGCCTACAGGAGGATGCCTTTTGGTCTGTGTAATGCTCCTGCAACCTTTCAGAGATGCATGCTATCCATTTTCTCTGATATGGTGGAGAAATTCCTGGAAGTCTTCATGGATAACTTCTCAGTATATGGAGACTCATTCAGCTCCTGTCTTGACCATCTAGCACTTGTTCTAAAGAGGTGCCAAGAGACTAACCACTTGTTCTGAAAAGATGCCAAGAGACCAACCTAGTTTTAAACTGGGAAAAATGTCACTTTATGGTGACTGAAGGGATTGTCCTTGGGCATAAAATTTCAAACAAGGGAATAGAGGTGGATCAAGCTAAAGTTGAAGTAATTGAAAAATTACCACCACCTACCAATGTTAAGGCAATCAGAAGCTTTCTGGGGAATGCAGGATTCTACAGAAGGTTTATAAAGGATTTTTCGAAAATTGCAAGACCTATGAGCAACCTGCTAGCCGCTGACACACCATTTGTGTTTGACACACAGTGTCTGCAGGCATTTGAGACCCTGAAAGCTAAGCTGGTCACAGCACCAGTCATCTCTGCACCAGACTAATGTGTGATGCCAGTGACCATGCCATTGGTGCAGTGTTGGGACAGAGGCATAACAAGCTTCTGCACGTCATTTATTATGCCATCCGTGTTCTAAATGACGCACAGAAGAATTACACAACCACAGAAAAAGAGTTACTTGCAGTGGTCTATGCCATTGACAAGTTTAGATCCTATCTAGTAGGATCGAAAGTGATTGTGTACATTGACCATGCTGCTCTTAAGTACTTACTCACAAAGCAGGATTCAAAACCCAGGCTCATAAGATGGGTGTTGCTTCTGCAAGAGTTTGATATAGAAATAAGAGACAGAAAAGGGACAGAGAACCAAGTAGCTTATCATCTGTCCCGAATAGAACCAGTAGCTGGGGCGTCCCTCCCTTCTACTGAGATCTCTGAGACTTTCCCAGATGAGCAACTCTTTGCCATTCAGGAAGCTCCATGGTTTGCAGATATTGCAAATTATAAAGCTGTGAGGTTCATACCACAGGAGTACAACAGGGTGCAAAGAAAGAAATTAATTTCAGATGCCAAGTACTACCTATGGGATGAGCCATATCTCTTTAAGAGATGTGCAGACGGAATGATTCGCAGATGTGTACCCAGAGAAGAAGCACAAAGGATCCTGTGGCATTGCCATGGATCACAGTGTGGGGGACATTTCGGAAGTGAGCGAACAGCCACTAAGGTCCTCCAATGTGGCTTCTACTGGCCTACTCTCTATAGAGATGCCCGGGAGTTTGTGCGAAACTGTGACAGTTGCCAAAGAGCTGGTAACCTGCCTCATGAATACGCCATGCCTCAACAAGGGATCCTAGAGATTGAATTGTTTGATGTATGGGGAATTGACTTTATGGGTCCATTCCCACCATCATACTCAAACACTTACATTCTGGTGGCAGTAGACTATGTATCTAAATGGGTAGAAGCAATTGCTACACCCACTAATGATACTAAGACCGTGCTGAAATTCCTCCAGAAACACATCTTCAGTAGGTTTGGTATTCCCAGAGTACTAATCAGTGATGGGGTACTCATTTCTGCAATAAACAGTTGTACTCTGCTATGGTCTGATATGGAATTAGCCACAAAGTGGCAACCCCGTATCATCCACAAACAAATGGACAAGCTGAAGTCTCTAACAGAGAGTTAAAAAGAATCCTAGAACGGACTGTAATTGCCCGTAGAAAGGATTGGGCAAAGAGCTTGGATGATGCTCTGTGGGCATACAGAACAGCATTCAAGACTCCAATAGGAACCTCACCATACCAACTTGTGTATGGCAAGGCCTGTCATCTGCCCATGGAACTGGAACATAAAGCCTACTGGGCAACCAGATTCCTAAACCTGGATGCTAAGTTAGCTGGTGAAAAAAGATTGCTCCAGCTAAATGAGCTAGATGAATTTAGACTTAGTGCCTTTGAAAATGCAAAGATTTATAAGGAAAAGGCAAAGAAGTGGCATGACAAGAAGTTGTCAGCCAGAGTCTTTGAGCCAGGACAAAAAGTCCTGCTCTTCAACTCTAGGCTCAGATTGTTCCCAGGAAAACTTAAATCCCACTGGAGGGGTCCGTATGTGATTACAAGAGTATCACCATATGGATATGTTGAGCTTCAGAATATTGATTCTGACAAAAAGTTCATTGTTAATGGACAGAGGATCAAGCATTATCTTGAAAGCAATTTTGAGCAAGAATGCTCAAAACTGAGGCTTGAATGATCCTCAGTGAAGGTCCAGCTAAAGACAATAAAGAAGCGCTTGCTGGGAGGCAACCCAGTCATTAGCAGGTTATCTGTTTTGTTTAATCAAAGTTTGATACATATTCTCAAAGGGCAATTATCAAAATTGAAGGAATTCACAGAGTTACAGAAGGATTCAGTGCAAAAAGCAGAGAAAAAGAGCTTGCTGGCAAAATAAATGCCAGTAAGGGGTACTTTGGGCATTAAACGCCAGAATGGGCACCATTCTGGGCGTTTAACGCCAGTAAAGGTGCCATTTTGGGCGTTAAACGCCAGAATGGGCACCATTCTGGGCGTTTAACGCCATGTGTGCAGCATCCTGGGTGTTTAGCAAAACGCCCAGTGATGAAGGGAATTCTGGCGTTTAACGCCAGCTAGGGTACCTGGCTGGGCGTTAAATGCCCACAACGGCCAACATTTGGGCGTTAAACGCCAGAATGGATACCATTCTGGGCGTTTAACGCCAGAAAGGTGGGGGACAGAGATTTTCTTTCTAATTAAAATTTTTTTCAAACTTTCCTGTTTTGATACATAATTTTCTACATAAACACATTTCAAACTTTCATCATTCACCTTAAAGTTTTAAAAAATTAAAATCATTCTTCAAATCTCTCTCAAATCCTTCCCAAATCTTCTTCAAAAACTCAAATTTTTCTCAAATTCTTTCCATATCTTCTCAAATCTCCTTCAAAATTTTCGAAATCTCTCCCCCTCCCTTATAAATACACGTTTGGCCACCCCTTTCTCCCCACCATTCGAATTTGCTCTCCTCCTCTCTCCTCTCTTTCCTTTCTTTTGCTTGAGGACAAGCAAACCTCTAAGTTTGGTGTGCTTTTCCGTGATCACTAAGCCAAGATTCATCAAGATCATGGCTCCTAAGGGAAAACAAACCAATTTAAGAGGCAAGAAAGAGAATAATCCAAAGAGTCTTTGGAATCAAGAGAAGTTCTTAACCAAAGAACATGAAGACCATTATCACAAAATAATAGGTCTAAGGTCAGTGATCCCGGAAGTCAAATTCGATCTAAAAGAAGATGAATATCCGGGAATCCAAGAGCAAATTCGAAACAGAGGATGGGAAGTTCTAACCAATCCTGAGATAAAGGTTGGAAGAAATATGGTTCAGGAATTCTACTCAAATCTATGGCTGACAGATAAGCAGAGAATGATTGGAACTGCTTTCCATACTTACAGAACCATGGTCAGAGGAAAAGTTATCTACTTCCATCTGGACAAAATAAGAGAGGTCTTCAAATTGCCTCAACTGCAATATGATCCTGAATCCTTTAATAGGAGAATGGTGAGAGCAGATAAGGGGTTGGATCAAGTTCTAGAGGACATTTGCCTCCCTGGAACTAAGTGGATAACCAATTCAAAAGGTGTCCCAAACCAAATCAAGAGGGGAGACCTCAAACCAATTGCAAGAGGCTGGCTAGACTTTATTGGGCGTTCCATATTGCCCACTAGCAACCGTTCTGAGGTCACTATCAAGAGAGCAGTGATGATTCATTGCATTATGCTTGGAAGAGAAGTGGAGGTTCATCATCTGATTGCTTGTGAGATCTACACAATTGCAAACAAGAATTCCACTGAAGCCAAACTGGCTTACCCAAGCTTGATCTCCTTGCTCTGTAAAGAGGCTGGGGTAAAGATGGGAGTAGATGAATTCATACCCATTGAACATCCAATCACCAAGAAGTCAATGGAAGGACAAATGCAAGACAACTCCATCAAAAAGAGGGCGTAGGAGTTCCTCCCTGAATTTCCTGAAATTGACTACTGGGCCAGCCTAGAAGCATCTATCACCAAGCTGCAAGAAACTATGGAACAACTTAAGGAAGAACAGCAGAATCAGAACTGCATGCTCTACAAATTGCTGAAGGAACAAGAGAAGTAGGGGCGTGAACTTCAAGAGTTAAAACGCCAAAAGCTCACCCCACAAGTTGAGGGAGCATCCACTTCTCAAAATCAAGGTTGTTGAGTTCTAACTCTGTGATAACCTCTATCATTAGGAGTCTATTTAAATTTTTGTTTTCTATTAGTCTTATCTTATATCTATCTTTGAGTCTTGTTCTTAATTCATGATTAATAAAATTTAAGGTTCATGTCTTAAAGCTATGAATATCCTATTAATCCATCACCTCTCTTAAATGAAAAATGCTCTAATCACAAAAGAACAAGAAGTACAGGATTTCGAATTCATCTTTGAAACTAGTTAAATTAGTTTGATGTGGTGACAATACTTTTTGTTTTCTGAATGAAAGCTTGAACAGTGCATATGTCTTTTGAACTTGTTGCTTTAAGAATGTTAAAATTGTTGGCTCTTGAAAGAATGATGGAAAAAGGAGAAATGTTATTGAGGATCTGAAAAATCATCAAATTGATTTTTGAAGCAAGAAAAAGCATTCAAAAAAATGAGAAAAGAAAAAAATATAAAGTTGTGATCCAAGGAAAAAAGAGTGTGCTTAAGAACCCTGGACACCTCTAATTGGGGACTCTAGCAAAGCTGAGTCACAATCTGAAAAGGTTCACCCAAATATGTGTCTGTGGCATGAATGTATCCGGTGGTAATACTGGAAGACAAAGTGCTTTGGGCCACAGCCAAGACTCACAAAGTAGATATGTTCAAGAATCATCATACTTAACTAGGAGAATCAATAACACTATCTGAGTTCTGAGTTCCTATAGATGCCAATCATTCTAAACTTCAAAGGATAAAGTGAGATGCCAAAACTGTTCAGAAGCAAAAAGCTACTAGTCCC
>NC_029781.3:30649008-30649676 GCF_000817695.3 Arachis duranensis
CTATTATCTCTCTTCTCTCATGAATCGAGTCCAGTTCGTCAAACTGAGACTATTTATGAAAAACCGGATCAAAACTCCTAACCGATACGGTTCAAAAGCTATGTTCTTCGTAACTGCATTATCGAGCTTGCCTCATAAAAGGTTCTAGCTTAAAGATGACATAATGACAATTAGGATTGAGATACTTGATAATATATCAGAGCTTCTCCCCTTACTGATCCTCCGGAGTTCTCCGTACTTTCAAAAAAGATCTCGCGTACTCGAAAATCAGGGTTGTTAAACCAGCAAGTGTACTGGGTCGTCCAAGTAATACCTTGCGTGAGCAAGGGTCGATCCCACAGAGATTGTCGGCTTGAAGCAAGCTATGGTTGTCTTGTAAATCTTAGTCAGGATATCAGAAATTATCAGGGTTGATTGTGAAAAACAAAAGAACATGAAATGATTACTTGTTTTGCAGTAATGGAGAATAGGTTGAGGTTTGGAGATGCTCCATCTTCTGAATCTCTACTTTCATACTGTCTTCTTCTTCAAACACGCAAGTCTCCTTCCATGGCAAGCTGTATGTAGGGTTTCACCGTTGTCAATGGTTACCTCCCATCCTCTCAGTGAAAACGATTGCATATGCTCTGTCACAGCACGCGGAATTCATCTGTCGGTTCTCGGTCAGG
>NC_029781.3:30652705-30653481 GCF_000817695.3 Arachis duranensis
CATAGGATCCTTTGTGCTTCTTCTCTGGGTACACATCTGTGGATCATTCCGTCTGCACATCTCTTAAAGAGATATGGTTCATCCCATAGGTAATACTTGGCATCTGAAATTAATTTCTTTCGTTGCACATTGCTGTACTCCTTGGGTATGAACCTCACAGCTTTATAATTTGCAATATCTGCAAACCATGGAGCTTCTTGAATGGCAAAGAGTTGCTCATATGGGAAAGTCTCAGAGATCTCAGTAGGAGGGAGGGACGCCCCAGCTACTGGTTCTATTCGGGACAGATGATCAGCTACTTGGTTCTCTGTCCCTTTTCTGTCTCTTATTTCTATATCAAACTCTTGCAGAAGCAACACCCATCTGATTAGCCTGGGTTTTGAATCCTGCTTTGTGAGTAAGTATTTAAGAGCAGCATGGTCAGTATACACAACCACTTTGGACCCCACTAGATAGGATCTAAACTTGTCAATGGCATAGACCACTGCAAGTAACTCCTTTTCAGTGGTTGTGTAGTTCTTCTGTGCGTCATTTAGAACACGGCTGGCATAGTAAATGACGTGCAGAAGCTTGTTATGCCTCTGTCCCAACACTGCACCAATGGCATGGTCACTGGCATCACACATTAGTTCAAATGGCAATGTCCAATCTGGTGCAGAGATGACTGGTGCTGTGACCAGCTTAGCTTTCAGGGTCTCAAACGCCTGCAAACATTGTGTGTCAAACACAAATGGTGTGTCAGCAGCTAACAGGTTACTCAGGGGTTTTGCAATTTT
>NC_029781.3:30654858-30655697 GCF_000817695.3 Arachis duranensis
TGGAGCCATCAGCAAGTTGGAGGCATATCTGGGTTGGTTTGACTTCTCTAGTCAACCCAAGCTTTCTGATAGTGGTTGCAGGTATTAGATTGATGCTTGCTCCAAGGTCACATAGGGCTGTCTTGGTGCAAGCACTTTCTAATGTGCATGGTATCATAAAGCTCCCTGGATCTTGAAGCTTTTCTGGTAAGCTTTTTAATATGACTGCACTGCATTCTTCAGTGAAAAACACTTTTTCAGTTTCTCTCCAATCCTTCTTATGACTTAAGATTTCTTTCATGAATTTAGCATAAGAAGGTATTTGCTCAAGTGCCTCTGCAAACGGAATATTTATTTCAAGAGTCCTTAGATAGTCTGCAAAGCGGGCAAATTGCTTATCCTGTTTCGCTTGGCGGAGTTTTTGAGGATAAGGCATCTTGGCTTTATATTCTTCAACCTTAGATGCTGCAGGTTTATTCCTTACAGAAGTGGTTGAAGAAGCCTTGTTAGAGGGATTACTGTCAGCACTCTCAGGTATCTAATTCTCCCCAGGCGTCTGAATGCCAGGATTGGGAGGAAATTGAGCGTTTAACGCCAACTTTTCCCCCTTTTCTGGCGTTTGGACGCCAGAACTGGACAAGGAATGGGCGTTTAACGCCAGCTTTCCTTCCCTTTCTGGCGTCTGAACGCCAATGACATTCCTCTCTGGGCTCTTACTGTCCTCAGAGGGATTTTGAATAGGAGTTTGGTTGTCCTCTGTCAATTGTTCCTTGTTTGGCTTTTTACTCTTTTAAGCAGTGTTATTCAGGGTCTTCCCACTCCTCAATTGAACTGCTTGACATTCCTCTGTTATCTGTTTA
>NC_029781.3:30656396-30657014 GCF_000817695.3 Arachis duranensis
TTTAGTTCAAAGCTGCTTGCTTTGATGGGAGGTGTACAGATGCTACTCCCATATGCAGCTGTAATGGGGTTAGCATATGACCCCAGAGTCCTTTTGGACTGATTGATCCCACTTAAGTCCATAATGGACAAAAGGGAAATGATAATGATTGCAAAGAGATAAATTTTGCTTGTTTTTTTTTTTTTTGAATTTACGAAAAAAAAGAATAAAACAAAATAAAATTAAAATAAAAATTCGAAAATTAAAAAGAAAATAGAATCAAGGTAAATTGAAAACTGAATCAATTAGTTAATTAAAAAGATTTTGAAAACAGCAATTAAAAAGATATGATTGAAAAATTTTTATGAAAAAGATTTGATTTTGAAAAGAGGAAAGAGAAAAACACAAAAAGACACCAAACTTAAAATTTAGAAAATCAAACACACAGTTTTCGAAAATTTTTTAAGGGAAAAACACAAAGAGGACACCAAACTTAGAATTTTTGTAAATCAGAAAGGGACTAAAAACATGCAAAAATCGAAAATCAAAAGAAAAACAAAAGCAAGCAATTGACACCAAACTTAGAATATGAAACTAGACTCAACTAAAAGACTCTAAACCAACAAAAATAAAACAGTC
>NC_029781.3:30657163-30657889 GCF_000817695.3 Arachis duranensis
AACCAGCAAGTGTACTGGGTCGTCCAAGTAATACCTTGCGTGAGCAAGGGTCGATCCCACAGAGATTGTCGGCTTGAAGCAAGCTATGGTTGTCTTGTAAATCTTAGTCAGGATATCAGAAATTATCAGGGTTGATTGTGAAAAACAAAAGAACATGAAATGATTACTTGTTTTGCAGTAATGGGGAATAGGTTGAGGTTTGGAGATGCTCCATCTTCTGAATCTCTGCTTTCATACTGTCTTCTTCTTCAAACACGCAAGTCTCCTTCCATGGCAAGCTGTATGTAGGGTTTCACCGTTGTCAATGGTTACCTCCCGTCCTCTCAGTGAAAGCAATTGCATATGCTCTGTCACAGCACGCGGAATTCATCTGTCGGTTCTCGGTCAGGATGATTGAGAATGATGATGATTGTCACAGATCATCACATTCATCCGGATTAAGAACAAGTATTATCTTAGAACGGAAGCAAGCATGATTGAATGAGAAACAGTAGTAATTGCATTAATCCATCAAGACACAGCAGAGCTACTCACCCCCAACCATGGGGTTTAGAGACTCATGCCGTGGAAGGTACACAAAGAAAACGTGTAAAGTGTCATGAGGTACAGATACAATGTCAAAAGATCCTTTTAATAGTAAACTAGTAGCCTAGGGTGTACAAAAATGAGTAAATGACGTAAAAATCCACTTCTGGGTCCACTTGGTGTGTGCTTGGGCTGAGCAAA
>NC_029781.3:30658001-30680789 GCF_000817695.3 Arachis duranensis
TTTTATGCCAGTTCCGGCGTTTAACGCTGGAATTTCTGAGGGTGACTTTGAGCGCCGGTTTGGGCCATCAAATCTTAGGCAAAGTATGGACTATCATATATTTCTGGAAAGCCCAGGATGTCTACTTTCCAATGCCGTAATAGTGCGCCAATTGGGCTTCTGTAGCTCCAGAAAATCCACTTTGAGTGCAGGGAGGTCAGAATCCAACAGCATCTGCAGTCCTTTTTGGTCTCGGAATCAGATTTTTGCTCAAGACCCTCAATTTCAGCCAGAAAATACCTGAAATCACAGAAAAACACACAAACTCATAGTAAAGTTCAGAAAAGCGAATTTTAGCTAAAAACTAATAAAAATATACTAAAATCTAACTAGATCATACTAAAAACATACTAAAAACAATGCCAAAAAGCATACAAATTATCCGCTCATCACAGACGCAAAAGAATCACTGGATTCTATTCCAACCCGATTGAGAACCGACAGATGATTAGCCGTGCTGTGACAGAGTGCGTTGAACATTTTCACTGAGAGGATGGGAGGTAGCCATTGACAACAGTGAAACCCTACATACAGCTTGCCATGGAAGGAGTCTTGCGTGCTTGAAGAAGAAGACAGTAGGAAAGCAGAGATTCAGAAGATAGAGTATCTCCAAAACCTCAACCTGTTCTCCATTACTCCAAAACAAGTACTTAGTTCATGTTCTTTTACTTTTTACAATCAACCCTGATAATTATTGATATCCTGACTAAGAGTTACAAGATAACCATAGCTTGCTTCAAGCTGACAATCTCCATGGGATCGACCTTTACTCACGTAAGGTATTACTTGGATGACCCAGTGCACTTGCTGGTTAGTTGTGCGGGGTTGCAAAAGTGTGATTGCAATTTCATGCACCAACTATGTATCTAAGTGGGTGGAGGCCATTGCAACCCCAACAAATGATAATAAGGTAGTCATGAACTTCCTTAGAAGGAACATTTTCAGCCGATTTGGAGTCCCCAGATCCCTTATTAGTGATGGAGGAAGCCATTTCTGCAACAGACCATTAGAAGCCCTCCTTATGAGATATGGAGTAAAATATAAGGTTGCCATACCTTATCATCTCCAAACAAGTAGGCAAACTAAGGTATCTAATAGAGAGCTAAAAAGGGTCCTAGAGAAAACTGTGAGAGTTTCAAGAAAGGACTGGTCAAAAAGGCTAGACGACACTCTTTGGGCATATATGATAGCCTTCAAAATACCTATTGGGATGACCCCATATCAGCTGGTGTAAGGGAAGGCATGTCACCTACCCCTTGAGCTTGAACACAAAGCTTTCTGGGCACTCAAGCTACTGAATTTCGATAGTAATGCTACTGGGAAGAAAAGGATCTTGCAACTGCAAGAATTAGAAGAACTCAGATCTCAAGCATATGAAAATGCCAAAATCTACAAGGAGAAAGCTAAGAGGTGGCATAATCAAAAGATAGCAAGAAGAGAGTTTGTAGAAGGTCAAAAGGTGCTACTATACAACTCAAGGCTCAAGTTCTTCCCAGGGAAGCTTAAGTCAAGGTGGTCTGGACTCTTCACAATCCTCAAGGTGTCTCCCTATAGTCATGTGGAGCTCATGGAGGACAAAACACAGAGAACTTTCACTGTAAATGGCCATAGACTCAAGCATTACTTGGGAGACTCACTGGATGAGTAGAGAGTGAGCTACAATCTCAACTAAAAAAGGAGGAACGTCAAGCTAGTGACGATAAAGAAGCACTAGTTGGGAAGCACCCCAACACTCTGTATCCTTTTTAATTTCTTGCTTTCTAAAAGTAGTTAGGTAATTTAATTTCAGTTTCTTAGTTGATAGTTCTTTAGTTTAGTCTCTCTTAATTACTGAGAGTTCAAGGTTGCATAATCACTTAATTGAAGTTGGTTTAATGGATTGAGAGCTAGCTAAAGAGCTAAGTTTGGTGTGGCCACTAACCCACTTAATCTAGGCTTACAACCATCTGAATGAACTAATTTTGAAGGTAAGCCCAAAGATTAAGTTTGGTGTGGCCACCATCATATGAAGTTCACATAGCAAGCCCAACATGATTCATGTTTGAAAGCATTTAATAAATTGGTGAGTGCATAAAAGTTGGTTTTGTTGTGTACGAAGGGATTGGAAGAGAAAGAATGTGAAATAAGTAAATTTATTCCACCCTGATGAACACATTAAAACCCAATGATAAAACCAATTTATTAGATACAATGAGATTAAGTTTGGTGTCCCAAGGGACACTCATCAATTGCAATTTAATTGGCTCATAATGTAGGGAATGTGAAGGATTCTTTTGTCATTACTGATGGGGTTTTCAGTTTTCAATTTCAGAAGAGGTGGGACCCACATGACTGATACCTCATCAAGTAAAGAGTCAAAGTGTACTTACACTTTGGAACTCAATACCTGAGAAAAGTAAAAAGGCAAGGATTGGCGCCTCACCCCACACTAGGCGCCACTCCCAAGTGGGAAAACAATTAATTGCTTTTACTTCGCACCTTTCCCACTCTCCAGACTACTCTCTCTTATAAAAGCTACTCAACCCTCTACTTCCCTCCACACTCCAAACCCAACTTCACACCCAAAACCTCTACACTTCCTTCTCTTTTTGTTCCCTTACTTCTTCTTTTCTTCTACTTGATTGGGACAATCAAGTCCTAAGTTTGGTGTTGTGGAGCAAACCCTTGCTTTACTCTCCATTCCTTACCTCTTCTCCCATTATCTTCAACCTTTCAAGCTTCTTCTCTCACCCCAATGGCACCACCAAGAGCCTTATCATCAAAGAAGAGAAAGACCAAGGAACCAACTTCTCGATCCTCAAATTTAAGCTTCAATGAGTACAAGTTCCTCTCATCATTCAACTGAAACCAATTCTATGGTTGGGTGAATGAGAGATAAATCATTCCGAAGGTTGGCTTCCAACTTAGTAGGAATGAGCACCCTGAGATCAACAGGGCAGTGCCCCAACCTAGGCAACCTTATGGCTATCTGACCTATGTTAGGGGGAAAGACATTGATTATAGCCCCTCCAACATAGACAGGATGTTGATGGTGAAGTAAACAAGCTCCACCCAGAGCTATGAAGAGAGGATAAAGCAACAAGAACCAGGATTTGATGAAATCCTCAATGAAATATGCGTGTTGAATGTGCAGTGGATTAATGACAAGGATGAAAGACCCAACCAGCTGAGGAGAAGAGATTTGAGTCCCCAAGCTAGAGGGTGGCTGGACTTTGTAAGGAGGTCTCTCAACCCAACATCCAACACCTCTGAGGTAACATTGGAGAGGGCTGTTCTCATATACAGCATCATGAAGGGAAAAAATCTGAATGTCAGGGAGATGATTGCCAGCAACATTAATAGGGTGCTGAAAAGCACAAAGGATAGCACAAGGTTGGCATTTTCCAGCATCATTCAAAGGTTATGTAATGAAGCAGGGGTTGAGAAGATCATTAATGAGGTGTTGGTGGACCAAGAAAAGCCCATAACTGCCAAGAAGATGGCCAAAGTGGTGGCTGTTAACCTACTTTAAAGGGCCAGGGAGCACAGAGCTCAAGCTCATGTGCCACAAGGGCAACTAATGAGCGGAAAATTTATACGCTTTTTGGCACTGTTTTTAGTATGTTTTTAGTACATTTTAGTTTGTTTTTAGTATGTCTTTATTATTTTTCATTTAAAATTTACTTTTTTGGGCTTTACTATGAGTTTGTGTGTTTTTCTGTGATTTTAGGTAATTTCTGGCTGAAATTGAGGGACCTGAGCAAAAATCTGATTCAGAGGCTGAAAAAAGGACTGCAGATGCTGTTGGATTCTGACCTCCCTGCACTCGAAGTGGTTTTCTGGAGCTACAGAAACCCAATTAGCGCGCTCTCAATTTCATTGGAAAGTAGACATCCTGGGCTTTCGAGCAATGTATAATAGTCCATACTTTACTCGATATTTGATGGCCCAAACCGGCGTTGCAAATCAGCTTCAGAATTCCCGGCGTTTAACACCGGAACTGGCAAAAAAATTGGAGTTAAACGCCCAAACTGGCACAAAAGCTAGCGTTTAACTCCAGGAAAAGTCTCTACACATGAAAGCTTCAATGCTCAACCCAAGAACACACCAAGTGGACCCCAGAAGTGGATTTTTACGTCATTTACTCATTTCTGTATAGCCTATGTTATTAGTTCACTATAAATAGGATATTTTGACATTGTATCTGGATCTCATGACACATTACACGTTTCTTATTGTATCTTCTATGGCATGAGTCTCTAAACACCATGGTTGGGGGTGAGGAGCTCTGCTGTGTCTTGATGGATTAATGCAATTACTACTATTTTTCATTCAATCACGCTTGCTTCTATTCTAAGATATCACTTGTTCCTCAACTTGACGAATGTGATGATCCGTGACACTCATCATCATTCTCACCTATGAACGTGTGCCTGACAACCACCTCCGTTCTACTTTAGATTGAGTGAATATCTCTTCGATTCCTTAATCAGAATCTTCGTGGTATAAGATAGAATTGATGGCGGCATTCAAGAGAATCCAGAATGTCTAAACTTTGTCTGTGGTATTCTGAGTAGGATTCAAGGATTGAATGACTGTGACAAGCTTCAAAACTCCTAAGGGCTGGCGTTAGTGACAGACGCAAAAGAATCACTGGATTCTATTCCAACCTGATTGAGAACCGACAGATAATTAGCTGTGCTGTGACAGAGCGCGTTGAACATTTTCACTGAGAGGATGGGAGGTAGCCATTGACAATGGTGAAACCCTACATACAGCTTGCCAGGGAAGGAGCCTTGCGTGCCTGAAGAAGAAGACAGTAGGAAAGCAGAGATTCAGAAGATAGAGCATCTCCAAAACCTCAACCTGTTCTCCATTACTGCAAAACAAGTATTTATTTCATGTTCTTTTACTTTTCACAATTTAACCTGAAAATTATTGATATCCTGACTAAGAGTTACAAGATAACCATAGCTTGCTTCAAGCCAACAATCTCCGTGGGATCGACCCTTACTCACGTAAGGTATTACTTGGACGACCCAGTGCACTTGCTGGTTAGTTGTGCAAAATTGCAAAAGTGTGATTGCAATTTCGTGCACCAGCAACCACAACAAGAAGAAGAGGTTGAAGATCAACCACATTACTTAGCACTTCCACCACCACCATACCAACAATTTCTAGAAGGTTTCAACTGGGAGCAATTGCAGGGAGACATACACTAAATGAGAGGAGATATACACCACTTGAGAGAGGATGTCAACCAACTTAAGGAACAATAACAACATTGGGACCAAATGAATGAGAACATACAACAACTCCAAGGAAGTATGGAGTCAATGAAGGAGTAGCAAGAACAGTTCAACTGGGGTGAAATGCAAGGTGCACTCAACAAAATAGTGGAGCAAAACAAATGGCATCAGAGGAACCTTGCTGAGTTTAGGCATCTTTATGATGCTAAAACCAATTTAAGGAGGCAATATGATATCAACACACAAGCGAAGCTGAATCACTTGTGTAATGTTGTGGCAGCCTTGAACCCCGGATACCCAACATTCATGCAAGGAATGGAGGAGCTAAGTGCGAGACAAGAGGAAATTCTGGTTAAGCATAAAGAGGATGAAAGAAATTATATGAGAAGACTGAGATTTTGGAAGCCCAAGGACACAAAGGCACAAGAAGGATCAGCCAAGAAGGATGATGATGACTCCTCCTCCTCCAAGAAGAAAGGAAAGGGAAAAGGGCCAATGAACTGAAGCTGCTCAAGGTTGTTGAGTCCCGTGGTTAACACTTTTAAAATTCTGAATTTCTGTTTAGTTTGCTTTATGTTTAAATTTCTGTTTAATAAAAGTTGCAATGCTAGGATAGTTTATGTTTAATGTCTGATTCTCTGAAGTCTTTTATGAGTCCTTTATGTTTACAAGAAAGAAAATGCAATGTTGTTAAAGTCTCATGACCATCAATAAAAGAATAGTTTGTTTCCATAAGAGTCTATGGTGAGTTGTGCAAAAACAGGAGTAAAAAAAACCTAAGACCAAGTGAGAGCATTCAAAATTTAAGAGATAAGAAACCAAGTATAGGACCCTGGATGAACTTGAAAAGAAATAAGTCATAATAAGCAACTAGACTTGGAGGGTATGACAAGTAGAGGCTAAGGATGTCCCTTGAATATCCATAGAACCAAGTAGTAAGTAACAAAGACCCAAGGCTCTGAGCATCAACTATTAGGATGGAAGGAAACACTAAATAGCTCAAAAGAGTTAGAAATCCTAGTATATGATTGTGGTGAAGATGTGTCAAGAAGAGAGACCTGGGCAAGTAAATTCTTAGGGGTGTTTTAACACCTAGTACCCTAAAACCAACTGGTTTGGGAGTGCTAATTGAAAGCCTAACTTAAAGGGTCGTCTTGAGAAAAAACACTTAGAGTCGTGGTCAATTGAAAAGAAAAGTGAAAAAGAAAGAACAACCAAAAAGAAAGAAGAAACAATCCTTGCTACTTCAAGGTGACAAGCAATAGAAAGGGAGCCTAAGGCAAATACTTGGAAGAATCTTCAAGAGTCTAGGAGTTTATCATGACATCAAATCAATAAGATTCATGCATGAGTTAACACTTAGTCCTATCCTTGGTAATGAATGCTTCTCTCTAAGGTCAAGTTTCAATCCAATTAAAGACTACTCCCATTGATTTGCTAGGGACAAGCAAAGCTTAAGTTTGGTGATGTGATGACTTGCATCATTTACCCTTTTTTCTTATCTAAAAAGGACCATAAAAGAGCATAATCTCATTTGATCATTGCAATTCATGCACTAATTGATGAATATTATGGTACATTGCTTTGAAATAGGTTGTGCTGAATTTCAAGTGAAAAGAGCAACAAAAAGGGAAGAAAACAACAAAATAAAGCTGGGCGTGTAAAACTGGCGTGCCACTTGGAACAAACGCCATGAAAGTATGAGGGCGTGGCACGCCAGTAATGATTTCCAGAAAGGATCCTCAAAGTGTTTACATGGGCGTGGCGCGCTAGTATCGTTTTCCAGAGAGCAATGTTGAAGGCCACGAAAGGGGCGTGGCACGCCAAGACCATCACAACCACTTGGGCGTGCCACTTGGTATCGAAGACGTGGCACGCCAGCTCTGACCCATCACTTGGACGTGCCACTTGAAGACCCAGGCGTGGCACACCATGCTAAAGGAGCCATCTTAAGGTGGGTGTGCCACTTGAGCATCAACGCGTGGCACGCCAGTTCAAGTTTCCAAAAGAGAGATTGAAGGTCCGAACACTTGGGCGATGCCATTTAATGTCGAAGGCGTGGCATGCCAACTCTGATCAAACACTTGGGTGTGCCACTTGAGGACCCAAGCGTGGCACGCCAAGCTTGAAGGGACACACCAATATGGGCGTGCCACTTGAACACCAGGGCATGGCACGCCAGTACAACTTTTCAGAGAAGGAGGTAGTAGGCTAAACATATGGGCATGCCACTTGATGTGAAAGGCATGGCACACCAGCTATCATTTCCCACCTGGGCATGCCACTTGAGCCTCAAGCGTGGCACACCAACATCATCAACCAACAAGAAGAAGACTTGGACATGCCACTTGAGCTTCAAGGCGTGGCACACTGACGATCGGATTCTCTTTCAGTAAAGAAATATAAAAATATGATCGCGTTGTATGTATAGCTTCTAAACCAACAAAAAATCCTTTCGTACAAACGTTTGGTTGTCACAAGTAACAAACCCAATAAAAATAATTAACCGAAGTATTCAAACCTCGGGTCGTCTTCTCAAGGAATTGCAGGGAAGTATGATTTATTATTGGTTATGGAAAATAGTATTTTTGGGTTTTGAAAAGGTTTTGAATAAAAGAAAATAGATTGCAGAAATTAATAAATCAATAGCTAATAAAACTCTTGGCAAGATATGAAAACTGGAAGTCCTATCCTATTTATCCTTATCAATGGTGATGAGAATTATATTTTTGCTCCCACTAAGTCAATCTCTAACTATAAAGGTAAGTTAAGTGGACAAATCAATTTAACGCCTAAAGTCCTAGTCAACTCCTGAGGAAAGACTAGAGTTATAGGAATCTAAATTAATCAGCAAAGATAGTAATTATCAATCACGATGAGTTTGACAACTCAAGAGTCACCAATTAATCAACCAAATCCAAAAGAGAAAAATCTAAATTATTTATATAATAAATAGAAGAAAGCAATCATGAGTCTGAAACACCTCAAATTATATTAAATTAAGAAAATCATAACATGAATGGTCCATAAGCCAATTGGGCAACATAAATCAAATACACATAAAAGCATCAGAGTAAATAAAAGTAGAAGAGAAACATAAATTATTGAACTTGGTATGAAAAAACAATCCTAATGACTAAAAGAAATCCTAAATCCTTTATGAGGAATCCTAATCCTAAATCCTAAGAGAGAAGAGAAAACCTCTCTCTCTAAAAAGTACATCTAAATTATCAAAAGTGTGACTTATGAATGAATGTATATTGCATGATGTATATGATGAATGAATGGATTCCCCCACTTTATAGCCTCTAATATGTGCTTTCTGGGCCGAAAACTAGGTCAGAAACAGCCCAGAAATTGTCCACAGGGTTTTCTGGTACGTACAGGTCGCGGGAAAGTGATGCGGAGGCGTCGTCCACGCGTTTGCGTGGATTGAAATTCGCAGATGTGATGCGGGTGCGTCATCCACGCGTTCGTGTCACCTAACTTCAGATCAGCTATGGAAAATTATATATCGTTTCGAAGTTCCGGATGTTAGCTTTCTAACGTAACTGAAACCGCGTCATTTGGACCTCTGTAGCTTAAGTTATGGTTGATTTAGTACCAAGAGGTCAAGCTGGACAACTTTAGCAGTTCCTTCAGTTCCTTGTATTCATTCCAGTTTTGCATGCTTCCTTTCCATCCTCTAGGCCATTCCTACCCTGTAATCTCTTAAATCACTTAACACACATATCAAGGCATCGAATGGTAATAAGAAAGGATTAAACATAGCAAAATTAAGACCAAAGAAGCATGTTTTCAATTACAGCACAGAATTAGGAAGGAAAATGTAAAACATGCAAATCATATGAATAAGTGGGTAAAGAGTTGATAAAAACCACTCAATTGAGCATAAGATAAACCATAAAATAGTGGTTTATCACAAACCAAAACTAGGAGGCCATGGGCGTGCCACTTGTGTTCTGAGCGTGGCACGCCAACAAGGAAACCAAGCACATACAAGGGGCATGCCACGCTAGTTCAACTCTCCAAAGAAGGAACCAAGCTCACATAATGGGCATGGCATGCCAGACCCTGGGCGTGCCACGCTAGTTCAACTTTCCAGAGAGGAGAAGAAGAAGGAAAAAGCCTGGCACACCAGGGACACCAACACATGGGGCATGCCACTTGAAGAGCTGGGCGTGGCATGCCACCTCAACGCCAGCCACACACCAAGCTGGAAGGTCATGTTTATTGAATTTTATTTTCCCTCCAATTGTAATTTTCTTTTTTCTTTTGTATTTTTTTAATTCTAGTGCTAGGAGTAGTATAAATAACCCCTGAAAGTACTGAGAAAGGGGTTGTTGAGTAGTAGTTTTGTTGAAGCATAGTTAGATTTACTTTTCACATCATCTCTTCCATCTCTTGTACTTTTCTCTTAAGCTATGAGTAGTTAAATTCCCTCTTATTGAGAGAGGGAGCTTTGTTATACTTGATGGATTAATGATAGTGAATTTCTTCTTCTCTTCATCTTCTCTTTGATTTGCTAGAATGAATTTCGTTTTAATGTTAGTGTTCAATCATCTTGGGAAAGAGGTTGAATGCAAAATGGGTTTCATGGGAACCTTGGAAAAGGAAACATGAAACCATGCTTGAAATCTCTTCTCGCACTTGAGTAGAATCTGGGTTTTGGTGATTGGATATGGTGACATATAATCCACCCATTACTTGGACCTAAGAAACTGAAGGAATTGCCAAAGCTGTCAGCCTGACCTCTTTGCACTCAAACGGTCATAACTTGAGCTACAGAGGTCCAAATGACGCGGTTCCAGTTGCGTTGGAAAGCTAATACCTGGGGCTTCAGAACAATTTATAATTTCTCATAGCTGCCTTGAAGTTAGGCGATGCGGACGCGTGGATGATGCGCACGCATCGCATCTGCGAATTTCAATCCATGCAAACGCGTGGACGACGCCTCCGCGTCACTTTATCGCGACCTATACGAACCAACAGCGATTTCTGGGCTATTTTTGACCCAGTTCTCGGCCTAGAAAAGAGCACTAGCTGCGGAACCACCCGTCCACTTGTACATCTTTGCATGCACCGAGGACGGTGCAATCTTTAAGTGTGGGGAGGTCGATACCGATCTCCATGGGTTAGCTATTTCCTATCTCAACACCAATATTCTATTTTCTTTGTTTGTTCATTGTTGCATTGCATAATAGATTGCATGTGTAGTTGATTGTTTGCATTTAAGTACTACTTGGTTGAAAAATAATAAGTTTCTTTTTAAGACCCTATTCTTGAAAATTTTCACTAATTTAAAATCAAAATTTTTTGTGTTAAACCTGTTTGAAGTTGTATTTGGAACATGGTTTTTGAGCCAAAGAACACACAACCTGTGAGATTTTGAGCTTATTTACATGGTTACATTATTTAACCATAAATTTTTATTCTTGTGTGTTTTCTTCTCTATAATTGCAATCTTTACTTTATTCCAGTCTATATGTCCATTGTTTAGTATATTTACATGCTTGCATATGATTGAGGCCATTATTTGTATTTTTGCTCACTTATCCCAATAAACCTACCTTTTTTGTCCAAATGACGCGGTTCCAGTTGCATTGGAAAGCTAACATCTGGGGCTTCGCAATGATATATAATTTGCCATAGCTGCCCCGAAGTTAGACGATGCGGATGCATGGATGACGCGCACGTGTCGCATCTGCGAATTTCAATCCACGCAAACGCATGGACGATGCCTCCGCGTCACTTTGCCGCAACCTGTACAAACCAGCAGCGATTTTTGGGCTGTTTTTGACCCAGTTCTCGGCCCAGAAAACACAGATTAGAGGCTATAAAGTGGGGGGATGCATCCATACATCATACAACATACATTCATTCATAATTCACACTTTTCATAGTTTAGATGTAGTTTTTAAAGAGAGAAGTTCTCTCCTCTCTCTTAGGATTAGGATTAGGATTAGGATTTCTCTTAGTTTTAGGATTTAGGATTATTTCTTCCTCATCACAGGTTCAATGTTCCTTTACTTGAATTTCTCCTCTACTTTTATTTATTCTATTATTTTATTTTAGTTTGTTAAAATTGGCTTATGAACTCTTCATGTTAGATTTGAATTTTCTATTTAATGAATTTTTAAGATATTTCATATTTATGATTGCTTTCTTTTATTTATGATATAAATAATTTAGATGTTTCCCCTTTGCTTTGGTTAAGTAATTGGTAACACTTGAGTTATCAAACTTAGCAGTAGATTGAGATTTGGGAATTGCTGATTGATTTAGATCGCTCTAAAGCTAGTCTTTCCACAGGAGTTGACTAGGACTTGACGATCAAATTAATTAGTCCACTTGACTTTCCTTTATTTAGTAAGGGTTAACTAAGTGGGAGCAATAAACAATTCTCATCTCACCTGATAAGGATAACTAGGATAGGATTTTCAGTTCTTATACCTTTCACTGGTGTTCATAATAATTAATTTACTTCCTTGCCATTTAAATTACCTGTTCCCTATTTCAAAAATCCAAAATACTGTTTTACATAACCAATAATAAATTATATTTCCCTGTAATTCCTTGAGAAGATGACCTGAGGTTTGAATACTTTGGTTAATTATTTTTATTGGGTTTGTTACTTGTGGCAACCAAACATTTGTACGAAAGGATTTTCTATTGGTTTAGAAGCTATACTTACAACGTGACTATTTTTATTAACTTTTCCTCACACTATTACTAATGCGTGTTTTTGATGATTTGGCCGTTACTGATTATTTGGTCGTTGGAAATACCATCAGTAAAATTTTACGTTCTTTTATTGGATTAAACTAGGAGTAGTAGCAATCATTCTTTAAAATTGTGAGTGATGATGCCAAATTGATTGATGCTAAAGGAGTTAATAGGGCTAATAAGAATTGAATGTCGTAGATAATTTAAATGTGCCAATTATATAGAACTGAGTTAAATCTCAATTTGGCCCTTGAAATTTGGCTCGAGACTCAGAATGACCCTTACAATTTTATTATCCTCAATTAGAATCCCCAAATTTGCAATCGTGACTCTAGCTTGCCCTGCGATCATCTCCGCCACCGGAAAGCTGATCTGGCACAGTGTTAAAACACATGGACTACACGTGGCCTGTTAAGTGATGAGTGGGATTGCTAACAGTTACATGACCCGGAGATAGAATTTTATATCTCAATCTAACCCTTACGTTTGAAATAAATCCCTCGATAATGGCTCAAAACCCCTAAACTGATAATTCATCATCGTCTTCATAGGGATGATTGGGAGCAGCAGCCAAGGTTCAGGGAGCTCAAGTAGGTCACGTTCACATGGAACGTGGGCGAGGACCACCAATCACATCAGAGCAGGGAAGCTTCCTCAATGGTGTGGATGTAGGATGCGCCCTGTTCTTCGTTGGTCTGGTACAGATGCCAATCCTGAGAGACCTTTTTTTGATTGCCCAAACTACAATTTGAGTTGTTGAATCCTGGGAGTTTATTGGAACCTCCTTATTAATTGTATTTTATGTTAATTTTTTTCCTAGTATCATTTTAGACCGCACGAAAGAGATGGTGCGGACTTTTCGTATGGGCAGATGAGGAGGATAAAGCCCTTGTTGGAGGAGCTGATTTTGCAAGAGATGTTGACCATTAGAAAATGTATTTAAGCTGGACAATTAGGGATTTAGAAGCTGATGTTAGGGTTTTAAAAATATGGAATTGTGTTTTAAGTTTATTTGTGTTTTTTATTGTGGTTTTGTGTATTAGTTATGGGTTAGTTGTAGGAAAATAAACCATGTGAAATTGTTCCTGATTGTATAATTGAAATTGACTTTAATGCAATAGATATGTTAAACATTATTTTTTGCCAGTTTTATTTTCAAGTTGGCTAATATAGTAATGTTGAATATTATCAATTTTTGCAATGTAGTGGTATGAAGTTGCAATAAAAAACAGCACCTAATTGAACATAAATTATTATAATATGCAAATTTCAATTTCAACTTGGCTAACATGGTGATGTTAAATATTATCACAGTTTTCAACGTGCACATATCAAGTTGCAATTAAAAATAACACTTAATTTAAGATAGTGATGTTAAATATTATCACAGTTATCAATGTGCACATATCAAGTTGCAATTAAAAATAACACCTAATTTAAGATAAATGATTATAGTAACTAATAAGCAAGTTTCATTTCCAAATTGATAATAAGGTGATACTAACACTGTCAGTTATAGCAGTCATCAGCATTGATGTCTATCTAGTATTATCATTATACAAAATATTAAAATAATTCAAAATAGAACCACCTATTCAAATCCAAACTTAAACATTCTATATCAGTTTTCTGTTTCTGACTTGTACATAAACTAATTCCAAAATAAAATCATCAAGATGAACCTAAGTTTAACATAATTAAATACTACAAAACAGAAAGCTTTTCATCACTTCTTCCTTGGGGGTATGAAGCCTAGCGTAGGAAAAAACTCATGACCCCTGCCAATCTTGCTGCTGTCCAGAACTTGCTTCCTGCATTGGGTCCATAATTGCAGCAGTTGAGCATTGAGGAGATCTTCTCTTTGGGGGCAACTTCTTTGGCCTTGTAGGTTGAATTGGAACAAGTGTATCAACCTGCAAATAATGAGTCAGTTCTGCTACAGAAATGTGTAAGCAATAATTATTGTTTATTGTTTTGGAGTGAGTTGGGAAGTCATACCCCTTTATTAATCAACGGTTGTGAATAACTGGGTTGTGTGATTTCAACCTCTGAAGCTGCAGTATCATTATTAGCATTGTTACCGGTATCATTTCCAATATCATTAGCAACAACATGTCCATCATTGCTAACAGTATTCCCATTATGTCCATCAGCACCAAGATCAGCGGTAGCATCACCAGTATTTGCAACATCAGTAGCTTCACCAGTATTTGCAATAGAAGCAGCTTCAGTAGTAGCAGCTTTAGCAGTAGAAATAGCTTTAGCAATGGCTTCATCGTCAGCCATTCTATGACTACAGCTTCTTTTAGTGTCGCCTTTTGTCCCACAATAGGTACAAGTAAACTGCTTGTACTTTCTGTTCAACTTAGTTGCACTTTTTTACTTTTTAATATCGTGCTTCAAACAGACCCCTCAAAATATATTAATGAACTCAATGAGAACCCTCAAATATTTTAATGAACTTAATTAAACCCTTCAACAAGTTCGGGAAATTAAATACATGAATAAACTTTTTTACCTTCTGCATGTCTGACATTATGCACCATCCATGATTTGGTTAACCAAAATCAACAACTAGTAGCTCTAAAAATCACCTCCAGTTCTCTTTGTTCTCTATCTCCACTATGGCCCAAGTAATGATGTAGACATGGTTGTTAGCATCCTGGCAAACTATAGAAAAGATTTGTCCTCCAAACTGTGTCTTCAA
The DNA here is from genome assembly GCF_000817695.3 of Arachis duranensis. NCBI lineage: Eukaryota > Viridiplantae > Streptophyta > Magnoliopsida > Fabales > Fabaceae > Arachis > Arachis duranensis. The sequence goes on from NC_029781.3 coordinate 30,672,702, forward strand.
GAATGCTCCATCTAGGCCGATCAATGGTCAACACCCAGCCTTGAATCCCTTCTTACATCCATCAAGGCAAACATATATTTTTTCAAAAATGGGATCTGAATCGAGTTGGAGACTAACACCAATCTTAACGGTGGATCCAAGATTACTCTTAAGAAGAGTCTCTGCATAGTCCATAAACCTTAAATACTGTGCAGCCGCATCACCATAATAACATTTTGTGCATTTGTAAGGGTGATAAACCACTATTTTATGGTTTATCTTGTGCTAAATAGTGTGGTATTTATCAATTCTTTGTATACTTATTCATACAATTTGCATGGTTTTACAAATCCTTCCCAATCTTGTTCTATGGTTGAAAACTTACTTCCTAAACACTTAAATTGTGTATTTTTAATTTCTCTTTATACCATTTGATACCGTGATCCGTGTGTTAAGTGCTTTCAGGCTTTATAGGGCAGGAATGGCTTAGAGGATGGAGATGAAGCTTGCAAAAAATGGAAGGAATACAAAAAATAAAGAAGCTGACCAGCAAGGATTGACGCGCACGCACGGCTCACGCGTGCGCGTGACTTGGCGCATTCCACAGTGACACGCACGCGTACCTGACGCACACGCGAGCCATGCACAGAAGACCATCAATGCGTATGCATGCATGATGCGTATGCGCAACATACACCATGTGTAGAATTTACAGAAAATACTGGGGCAATTTTGGGCTGAGTCTGGACCCAATTTTCGGCCCAGAAACACAGACTAGAGCCAGGGAATAGCAGGGACTCAACACACATTCACATATTTTCATTCATTAGTTTAGTTTTAGTTTTTTTTGGATCTTGGAGAGAAAATTACCACTTCCTCTAGGGTTCTTTAGAGATTTATAGATTGTCTAGTTTTATGCTTTTGAGTTTGATATTCAGAAGAGTTACCCATGAGTTAGAATATGTGCCTGCCTTCCTCATTACACTGATGAGTCTCCGCAACTTCAACAAGAAGACACCACCTTGGCAGCTACCCATAACTTCTATGACTGCCCGAATCAAGGATACTATCAACAAGGCGACAATTATAACCAAGATGGAAACTCCAATCAAGGTTGAAAAGACAACTCCAACCAGGGATGGAGGGATAACTCCAACCAAGGAGGCAGAGACAATGGTGGAAATGAGAGTTGGAACAATAACAGCAATCAGCAGAACCAATTTTAGCAGAACCAAAACCAGCCTTACCGAGCACCTCACCAAAGGCAAGCTCAAGGATCTCAAAACAACCAACAGCAAGTCCCTCAAATTACTTACCCACCTTCCTCTTCCAATGACGAGTTGCTTCAGTCTATTGAGCAAAGACAAAAGGCCATGGAGAACACCCTTACCTCCACCTTAAACGGTCTGACCTCTGCTATACAGGCTCTCGCCTCACAGATTGGATCATTGAATACCCCCAACAATCAACCTGCAAGCTCTAGTGCACTTTCATCTCAACCTTTACCCAACCCCAAGGGAGGAATCAATGCCATTACTTTGAGGTCCGGGCCTACACTGCAAGAGAGGAGTCATGAGGAGCCAAGTTCAAAAGAAGACATTCCGGTTGAAAATTCTGTTGAGATAGAAGATGTTGAGGAAGAGGATGTAGTACAAGATATGGGTGAAGAAGAAGCAGTTCAACCAAGGAATGGAGCACCAAGGGACGCAGAAGCTACAAGAGACGCCATTCTTATTCCATTTCCACACCTTGCTAGGAAGCCCAGAAAGCAGATGGAGCTAGACCCCAAAATGGTAGAAATATTAAAAAAGGTTGAGGTCATTATTCCCCTTTTTGATACTATTCAGCAAGTACCTAAATATGCTAAGTTTCTAAAAGATGTGTGCATGCATAAAGATAAAATAAATGAATTAGAAACTATTCCTCTAGGTAGCTTTATTTCTGCTTTAATGGGTGACATACCGGAAAAATGTGGGGATCCGGGTCCATGCATGGTTACTTGTACCATTGATGGTGTACAATTTTTTTACTGCATGTGTGATTTAGTTGCATGTGTGAGTATTATGCCATTATCTGTATATGATGCTTTGAGGCTCCCTCCCTTAAAAAGGTCGGCAGCACATTTTGTTTTGGCAGATAAAAGCATCATCTCCGTGGTTGAAATTACTGAGGATGTGCTAGTGAGCATTAAGGGGCTAACATTCCCTATTGACTTCTACATATTGGAGATGCCCCCTAATGACTTAGGAAGACCATCATCTATCCTGCTTGGAAGGCCATTTCTGAAGACTTCAAGGTTCAAGTTGGATGCCTTCTCAGGAACCTACTGTTTTGAGATAGATGGCAGAACAGTGAGCTTCAATCTGGATGAAGCTATAAAACACCCACCAGAAGATCACTCCATCTTCCAATGTGATATTATTGATGATATTGTGGCTGAAGTCCACTAAGAAGAAGTAAAAGAGACGCACATGGAGCAAGATGCAAGTGTGGGGACACCCCCTGAGCTTACTGAAGATACCTTGCCACCACAGATAGCTCCAGATGATCAGGTGCCTCACCATGAGCAGAAAATGGAATTGAAGCCCCATCCACCCCACCTCAAGTATGCTTACCTTGAGGATAACCAAAAGTTCACAGTCATCATTGCAAGGGAGCTTACTTTCCAACAGGAAGAACAGTTGCTTAGTGTCTTGAGACAACACAAGAAGGCCATTGGGTGAAGCTTGGCGGATATAGTAGGCATCAGCCCTCAGGTCTGTGAGCACCGTATAAATTTAGAAGAAGGAACAAGGTCTTTCCGTCAACCTCAAAGGCGGCTGAACCCCACCATTTTAGAGGTTGTTAAGAAGGAAGTGACCAGATTGCTTGAAGCTGACATCATCTATCCAATCTCGGATAGTGAATGGGTCAGTCCAGTACAGGTGGTACCAAAAAAATCTGGAGTAACAACAGTAAAGAATGAGCATGGAGAACTCATTGCAACTAAAGTGCAGAACTCCTGGAGGGTGTGCATTGAATATAGGCGTCTCAACCAGGCCACTCGCAAGGATCACTACCCACTGCCTTTCATCGATCAGATGCTTGATTGCCTGTTAGGTAAATCACACTACTATTTTCTAGATGGTTACACTGGCTATTTTCAAATTCATATAGCTCCTGAAGATCATGAAAAAACTACTTTTATGTCCCTTCGGAACGTATGCATATAAGAGGATGCCTTTTGGCTTATGTAATGCACCTGTTACGTTCCAAAGATGCATGATGAGCATTTTCTTAGTTCTTCTTGAGAATTGTATGGAAGTTTTCATGGATGACTTTAGTGTGTATGGGGATTCATTTAGCCTTTGCTTGGATAATTTAGCTAGAGTATTAGATAGGTGTGTTAGTTCAAACCTTGTATTGAATTTTGAAAAATGTCATTTTATGGTTAAGCAAGGTATTGTTCTAGGACATGTTGTTTCTAATATTGGTATTTTAGTTGATCCAGCAAAGGTATATGTTATTTCTGGTTTACCTTACCCCTTCTCCATGAGGGAAGTCCAATCGTTTCTTGGTCATGCAGGTTTCTACCGGTGATTTATCAAGAACTTCAGTAAGGTAGCATTACCTTTATCCCGACAGCTGCAGAAGGATGCTAAGTTTGAGATGAGTACGGACTGCAGGGAGGCATTTGATAAGCTGAAAACCACCTTGACCCAAGCCCCTATTATGAGAGGGCATGACTGGAGTCAACCTTTTGAGATAATGTGTGACGTCTCCAACTACGTAGTAGGAGCGGTCCTGGCTCATCGCAATGGTAAGGACCCTTTTATAATTGCCTATGCGTCTAAGACTTTAGATGATGCTCAGTCTAATTATACTACCACTGAAAAAGAGCTTCTGGCTATTGTTTTTGCTCTGGATAAATTTCGAGCCAACTTACTTGGTACTAAGGTGGTAGTATACTCAGACCATGCAGCTCTAAAATATTTATTAGCTAAGAATTTGATTTAGAAATTAAAGATAGGAGTGGTTCCCAGAATTTAGTGGTGGACCATTTGAGTTGCCTAAAGCACATTAAGAAGGACTTCACTTCTATCAATGATGCTTTTGCATTTGATAGCTTGCATGCAATATCTGAAGTAGTTCCTTGGTACGCACCTATAGCTAATTATTTGGTCAGTCGTACCTTCCCTCCTGATTTTACCAAGCATCAGAAGGACAAGCTTAAAAGTGAGTCCAAGTATTATATATTGGATGACCCATATTTATTAAGATGTGGTGCTGACCAGATAATTAGACGGTGCGTGCCACAATCAGAATTTCAGTCAATCATAGAGGCCTGCCACTCTTCAGAGAGTGGTGGACATTTTGGTCCTCAAAGAACAGCTAGAAAAATTTTAGACTGTGGATTCTGGTGGCCCACACTATTTAAGGATGCCACTGCTTTCTGTGAATCTTGTTCACCATGCCAGAGGTTTGGAAATATATCCAAGAGAGATGAGATGCCCCAACAACTTATGTTGTTCTGTGAAATTTTTTATGTTTGGGGCATTAATTTCATGGGTCCATTTCCAAATTCTAATGGTTTCTTATATGTACTGTTAGCCGTCGATTATGTTTCTAAATGGGTGGAAGAAATTCTTACCCGTACTGATGATGCTAACACTGTTGTCTCCTTTGATCGCAATAATATTATCTGTCGCTTCGGATCACCACGAGCAATCGTGAGTGATCAAGGCACTCACTTCTGTAACATAAGATTAACAGGTCTATTGAAGAAACACGGGATTGTTCACAAGGTGGCCGCAGCTTTCCACCCTCAGGCCAATGGACAAGCCGAGGTGTCAAACAGAGAGATAAAGTGTATTCTGGAGAAGGTCGTCAAGCCTCAAAGGAAAGACTGGAGTACAAGGCTTGCAGATGCGCTTTGGGCTTACCGGACAGCGTACAAGTCACAAATCGGAATGAGTCCTTTCCGCCTCGTCTACGAAAAGGCTTGTCACCTCCCAGTGGAGGTGGAGCACAAGGCTTTCTGGGCAGTGCAGGAATGTAACATGGGATTCGAGAAAGCAGGGTCTGAAAGGAAGCTGCAGCTACAAGAACTGGAGTGCTTTCGCCTAGAAGCATATGAAAACTCCAGGCTATATAAAGAGAAGGTGAGGGCTGTGCATGATAAGAATATCAAGCGAAGAGAGTTCAGACCTGGAGAGTTAGTCCTTCTTTACAACTCCAGGTTGAGACTCATGCCTGGGAAGCTGAGATCAAGCTGGGAAGGCCGCTACAGAGTGGAAAAGGATGAGCCATATGGTGTCTTCAACTTGAGTCACCCTTCAAGCCCCAATATCCTCAAGGTCAATGGCCACTGCTTGAAGCTTTACCATAGTGAAAAGATGAAGGACAACAAGGAGCTGGAGATCCTCCTCATGGAGGATCCACCTACAGAAGTAGACTAAGCTTGTGGAACGTCCAACTTAAGGACGTTAAAGAAAAGTGTTAGGTGAGAGACAACCCACCATGGTATGATTGTTCCTTTTCATTCTTAGTTTTATTTTGTTTTATTCCTTTCAGTGTCATTCATACATTCTGCATCATCACCTGCATTCTGCCAAAAAAAGAAGAAGAAGTGCATTCGATGTGCAGGTGCCTAGTACGCGTTCGCGTCCTGCATGAATGCGAAATGGGTTAACTTCACCAGAGAGTTGCGTGGAAACTGGGCAAGAAACGTGCTTTAGGCACAATCAAGCCCACGCGTACGCGTACTGTATGCGTGCGCGTCCCTTTTCGATCTGGCAACCCATGCGTCCGCGTCTTTGGCGCGCCCGCGTGCATAAGAAAATCGGCGTAAACCCCTGTTCAACCAGAGAGTCGTGCTTGTCTGGGGCTGGCGCTGGGCTAGGGGCACAAGTTCATTTACGCATACGCGTCTCTAACACGTGCGCGTCCTCTTTCACACCTGCCCATCCACGCATGCGCACGCATGACACGCACGTGTCGTGTGCATCTTTGGCCCCAAGTGTAAAACATACAGTGAGTTGTGCATGCGCGAGGCTGGACTCGCGCGACTGGCACAATCCAGGGAATGCGTCCACGCACTGGACGCTTACGCATTCTTCCTTTTTGCGCAATGCACGCGTACGCATGGTGTACGCATGCGCGTAGCTTGTGCCGCCTCAATTCCCTAGTGCGCTGCCCAGATTTCAAACCCTCCCAAATCCTAATTTTCCTTCTCCCCTATTTCTTCTTTCTTGCTTCTTCCTTCTTTTACCTTTATTACTTCTTACTTCACACTTCTTTACTCTTCCTCTCTCCATCTTCTTCTTTAAGGTTTCTTTCTTTCTCTCCTCTCCTCTTTCATTCTCTTTCATTTATTGCATTTATTTCTTGTTTTCTTTTCTTCTCAATTTTCTTTTAGCTTAATTATTTTTGATTTCTTTTACATTCTTTTCTCATGCATTTTTTACATTGGTGTTGAAACTTTATTTGGGTATTTATTTTATTGTATTTTAGTTTGTGGGTATTTTGAGGAGTAATTTGACAATTGATATTTTCTTATGGATCTCATATACATTTGGATTACTTATTTTTATTCCTATTTTATCTTGAACATCAAGTATTGTGAAAAAGCCAACATGGTATTTTAAACTCTTTTTTATCATATTCCTCCTACTTTAATGCCTTTTTTTTCACAACTCTTGCCATCCACTTGTATTGAATGTATCATTCACAATTGTCATCATACCAATGCTCATTATTTTCTTCCATGTGCTACTTCTTATTCAACTTGATGCTTGAGCTATGTTTCTCATGCCTCTTACTTGCATGCCATTATCCCTCTTGCATCTAGTTGTATGTTATGCCTTTATGATCTTCATTGATGTCTTACCTGCATACTGTAGCTACCATGCACTCACGATATTGTTTATTTCCTTGGGCATTTATTTTCACTTGGAATTTCTTCGTTCCAGTTCTAGCCATCTATATTTAACTTTCTTCCTCTTTCTTTCTTCTTCAGGATGGTACCAAGAAAGGAAAGGGGAAGGCTACTAACAAGACACTGACAAGGCAAGGCACTAAAAGAACCTCAGCTAAGGCACAACCTTCTACAAGCGTCAAGCCGCCCACAAAGCGGATAAAGAGAATCATCAAGGTTGATGTCGCAGAGAAAGCTTTTCCTGCTAGGGACTCTGCACAGTTCACTAACTGTTACTGTGAGTAGATATTTCCCATCCTGGCTGAGCGAAACTACAATAATGAGCACCTACTCATTCTTCTAACACACCTTGCTGATCTTGTGGAGCCCCGCATTGAAAGGAGGCAGTGGGGATTCTTGAGGAGGCAGCCGTGGGTGGCCAATCTATCCTGGGTAGTCAAATTCTACTCCAACTTTCACTTGCCAATCTTGCAGTCTGTCTATGTTCGTCAAAAGCAAGTCCCTGCCTCCAAGGGGGCCATTCAGCGAGTATTGGATCTTTCACCTGGACCAAAGGGGTTGGATGCTGGTGCACGAAATTGCAATCACACTTTTGTAACCCCGCACAACTAACCAGCAAGTGCACTGGGTCATCCAAGTAACACCTTACGTGAGTAAGGGTCGATCCCACGGAGGTTGTCGGCTTGAAGCAAGCTATGGTTATCTTGTAAATCTTAGTCAGGATATCAGAAATTATCAGGATTGATTGTGAAAAGTAAAAGGACATGAAATAAGTACTTGTTTTGCAGTGATAGAGAATAGGTTGAGGTTTTGGAGATGCTCCATCTTCTGAATCTCTGCTTTCCTACTGTCTTCTTCTTCAAACACGCAAGGCTCCTTCCATGGCAAGCTGTATGCAAGGGTTTCACCGTTGTCAGTGGCTACCTCCCATCCTCTCAGTGGAAATGTTCAACGCACCCTGTCACGGCACGGCTATCCATCTGTCGGTTCTCAATTAGGCCGGAATAGAATCCAATGATTCTTTTGCGTCTGTCACCAACGCTCCACCCTCAGGAGTTTGAAGCTCGTCACAGTCATTCAATCATTGAATCCTACTCAGAATACCACAGACAAGGTTTAGACCTTCCGGATTCTCTTGAATGCCGCCATCAGTTCTAGCTTATACCACGAAGATTCTGATTAAAGAATCCAAG
>NC_029781.3:30680873-30681174 GCF_000817695.3 Arachis duranensis
GTAAATGACGTAAAAATCCACTTCTGGGTCCACTTAGTGTGTGCTTGGGCTGAGCAATGAAGCATTTTCGTGTAGAGACCTCTTCTGGAGTTAAACGCCAGCTTTTATGCCAGTTTGGGCGTTTAACTCCAAGATTTATGCCAGTTCCAGCGTTAAACGCTGGAAATTCTGAGGCTGATTTGTCACGCCGGTTTGGGCCATCAAATCTTGGGCAAAGTATGGACTATTATACATTGCTGGAAAGCCCAGGATGTCTGCTTTCCAACGCCGTTGAGAGCGCGCCAATTGAGCTTCTGTAGCC
>NC_029781.3:30681466-30681763 GCF_000817695.3 Arachis duranensis
AAAAAGCGTATAAATTATCCGCTCATCACAACACCAAACTTAAATTGTTGCTTGTCCCCAAGCAACTGAAAATCAAAAAAGGATAAAAAGAAGATAATATTCTATAGACTCCAAAATATCAAGGAAACTTAGCTCCAATTAGATGAGCGGGACTAGTAGCTTTTTGCCTCCGAACAGTTTTGGCATCTCACTCTATCCTTTGAAGTTCAGAATGATTAGCATCTATAGGAACTCAGAACTCAGATAGTGTTATTGATTCTCCTAGTTTAGTATGTTGATTCTTGAACACAGCTACTT
>NC_029781.3:30681879-30682689 GCF_000817695.3 Arachis duranensis
TCTTTCTTCTCTCTTTTTTTTCGAAATTTTTTTTGTATCCACTGCTTTTTCTTGCTTCAAGAATCAATTAAATGATTTTTTAGATCCTCAATAACAGTTCTCTTTTTCCTCATCCTTTCAAGAGCCAATAATTTTTAACATTCTCAAAACAACAAATTCAAGAGACATATGCACTGTTCAGGCATTCATTCAGAGAACAAAAAGTATTGTCACCACATCAAACTAATTCAACTAGTTTCAAGGATAAATTTCGAAATCCTGTACTTCTTGTTCTTTTGTGATTAAAGCATTTTTTTCATTTAAGAGAGGTGATGGATTCATAGGACATTCATAGCTTTAGGACATGAATTTTAAATTTTATTAATTATGAATTAAGAACAAGACTCAAAAATAGATATAAGATTAGACTGGAAAATAAAAATAGAAAACAAAAATTTTTAAATAGGCTCCTAATGATAGAGGTTTTCACAGAGTTAGGACTCAACAACCTTGATTTTGAGAAGTGGATGCTCCCTCAACTTGAGATGAGAGCTTTTGGCGTTTCAACTCTTGGAGTTCACGCCCCTGCTTTTCTTGTTCCTTCAGCAATTTGTAGAGCATGCAGTTCTGATTCTGCTGTTCTTCCTTCAGTTACCCCATAGTCTCTTGCAACTTGTTGATAGATGCTTCTAGGCTGGCCCAGTAGCCAATTTCAGGAAATTCAGGGAGGAACTCCTGCGCCCTCCTTTTGATAGAGTTGTCTTGCATTTGTCCTTCCATTGACTTCTTGGTGATTGGATGTTCAATGGGTATGAATTCATCTACTCCCAT
>NC_029781.3:30684193-30684428 GCF_000817695.3 Arachis duranensis
AATTGCTTTCAAGATAATGCTTGATCCTCTGTCCATTAACAATGAACTTTTTGTCAGAATCAATGTCCTGAAGCTCAACATATCCATATGGTGACACTCCTGTAATCACATACGGACCCATCCACCGGGATTTGAGTTTTCCTGGAAACAATTTGAGCCTAGAGTTGAAGAGCAGGACTTTTTGTCCCGGCTCAAAGACTCTGGATGACAACTTCTTGTCATGCCACTTCTTTGT
>NC_029781.3:30688616-30689796 GCF_000817695.3 Arachis duranensis
CATGACTTCCTCTTTTGGAGAGAACTCATTGCTAGAGTACAAATATTGGTTTCTAGCAACAGTGTCTATTAGTTCTTGAGCTTCTTCAATTGTCTTCCTCATGTGTATAGATCCGCCAGCTGAGTGGTCTAAAGACATCTGAGCTTTTTCTGTAAGCCTATAGTAGAAGATGTCTAACTGTACCCACTCTAAAAACATTTCAGAGGGGTATTTTCTTAGCATACCTCTGTACCTCTCCCAGGCATTATAAAGGGATTCATTATCCTCTTGTTTAAAGCCTTGGATGTCCAGCCTTAGCTGTGTCATCCTCTTTGGAGGGTAAAAGTGATTCAGGAATTTGTCTGATAACTATTTCCATGTCTTTATGCTTGATGTAGGTTGGTTATTTAACCACCTTTTAGCTTGATCTTTTACAGCAAATGGAAACAGTAATAGTCTGTAGACATCCTGATCTACCTCTTTATCATGTACTGTGTCAGCAATTTGTAAGAATTGTGCCAGAAACTCAATAGCTTCTTCCTGTGGAAGACCGGAATACTGACAATTTTGCTGCACCATGATAATGAGTTGAGGATTTAGCTCAAAGCTGCTTGCTTTAATGGGAGGTATACAGATGCTACTCCCATATGCAGTTGTAATGGGGTTAGCATATGACAGATGCTACTCCCATATGCAGCTGTAATGGGGTTAGCATATGACCCCAGAGTCCTTCTGGACTACTCAATTCCACTTAGGTACATGATGGAGAAAGGGAGTATGATATGGATTGCAAGTAGATAAAAATATATATTTTATTTTATTTTATTTTTTTGAATTAACCGAAAAATAAAATAAAAACAAAAGGAAAATAAAATAAAAAATTCGAAAATTAAAAGAAAATAAGATTAAAGCAAATTGAAGACTGAATCAATTAGTTAATTAAAAAGATTTTGAGATTAGCAATTAGAAAGATATGATTGAAAAATTTTTATGAAAAAGATTTGATTTTTGAAATGAAGAAAGAGAAAAACAACAAAATGACACCAAACTTAAAATTTTTAGAAGATCAAACACAAATTTTTGAAAACTTTAAAGGAAAAACACAAAGAGGACACCAAACTTAGAATTTTTAAGGATCAAAAAGGGACTAAGGACATGCAAATTCGAAAATTAAAAGAAAAATAAAAGCATGCAATTGACA
>NC_029781.3:30698929-30766816 GCF_000817695.3 Arachis duranensis
GTAGTAATTGCATTAATCCATCAAGACACAGCAGAGCTCCTCACCCCCAACCATGGGGTTTAGAGACTCATGCCGTGGAAAGTACACAAAGAAACGTGTAAAGTGTCATGAGGTACAGATACAATGTCAAAAGATCCTATTAATAGTGAACTAGTAGCCTAGGGTATACAGAAATGAGTAAATGACGTAAAAATCCACTTCTGGGTCCACTTAGTGTGTGCTTAGGCTGAGCAATGAAGCATTTTTGTGTAGAGACCTCTTCTGGAGTTAAACGCCAGCTTTTATGCCAGTTTGGGCGTTTAACTCCAAGATTTATGCCAGTTCCAGCGTTAAACGCTGGAAATTCTAAGGCTGATTTGTCACGCCGGTTTGGGCCATCAAATCTTGGGCAAAGTATGGACTATTACACATTGCTGGAAAGCCCAGGATGTCTACTTTCCAACACCATTGAGAGCGCGCCAATTGGGCTTCTGTAGCTCCAGAAAATATACTTCGAGTGCAGGGAGGTCAGAATCCAACAGCATCTGCAGTCCTTTTCAGTCTCTGAATCAGATTTTTGCTCAGGACCCTCAATTTCAGCCAGAAAATACCTGAAATCACAGAAAAACACACAAACTTATAGTAAAGTCTAGAAAAGTGAATTTTAACTAAAAACTAATAAAAATATACTAAAAACTAACTAGATCATACCAAAAACATACTAAAAACAATGCCAAAAAGCGTATAAATTATCCGCTCATCAGACGCCTATCAAGAGGCCTCTCTCAAGCACCAGACATACCAGTTCAACTGGGATAGCGTCCTGGGAGTTATAGCACAACCTGGCAGCACTTGGATCTATGGACAGCATCGGACACGACTTAAGAGTATCTCAGCTCCCGCACTTACCTTGGAGGCTCGCGTGTGGGTACAGATTATGTCCCACTATATCTTTTCGAGCACTCACGAGTCCACCTTCACTGCAGACATGGCTATTCTCATCTGGTGTATCCTTACAGAGCAGCCTCTAAATCTACCAAGGCACATCCGACAAGCTATAGGACACGTACAGATTGTGGGCAACCTACCTTTCCCGCATTGGTTTCAGATCTTGTCTCTGCAGTTGAAGTTTCCTATAGGACTGGGGTAATCCCAATGGCTAATCAGTATGTCTTGAATGGGAAGTATATCAGACCCCCAATACCCTCTGCCAGCCGACATCCCGGCCCATCTTTAGACACTCCTCCTACTTCCGCCCCGCCATCACACACACCTCCTACACCATCCACTACTCAGATGTTCCTTCAGAACCTTCATAGGTTGGACCGGCAAGACCGGTAGATGGAGCAACTGGAGCACCATAACAAGCGCTGATACACCTATCTGAAGGAGCTCATCTTTAGCACTCACTCGCCTCCAGAGGAGAATAATACCTCGGACTCCACTTTACCTACCAGCACCGGGAGCCATGACGATCCCGACCATGGAGGTGATGCTACTAGACCCACCTTGCTCCTTACTGATGGCACGGAGGACCGTGCCAAGACTTAAGTGTGGGGAGGTCAGTACCTAACTTTTGAAGGTAAACTCTCTCTTAACACCAATATGTTATTTCTTTTCTCTTTTTCTAGATAAGATCGATTGCATGATAATAATCACTTGCATGTATGTTCTGCTTGGTTGAAATAATGAGTTTCTTTTCAAGACCCTATTTTAGAGTATTTCACTAATTCAAACTAAAAATTTGTGTTAAACTTGTTTGAAGATCGTAATTTGGAACATGGTTGATAGCTAAGAATACACAACCTGTGAGATTTTGAGCTTAATTATATGGTTACATTATTTAACCATGATTTTTTGTTCTTGTGTGTTTTCTTCTCTATGATTGCAATCTATGTTTTGTTCCATTCTATATGTCCATTGTTTAGTGTATATCCATGCATACATATGATTGAGGCCATCATTTGTCATTAGCTCACTTATCCCAAATAGCCTACCATTTCATCTACCTTTATTTCCCACTTTGAGCCTTTTAATCCCCATTTATTCTTTATGTTACCACATCACTAGCCTTAAGCGGAAAAATAAGTAATTACCCTAATTGAATTTTTGGTTAGCTAAAGATAGAGATTGTACATCAAGTAAGTGTGGGAAAATGTGGGAACTTGGGTTAGTAAGAATGTGTTTTGCTCTTATTGATAAATTTTGAGAATTTGGGTGCTACTCTACTCATGAGAAATTATAAAAACCATAGGCATTGATCCATTATGCTTTCAAAAAAATAAAATAAAATAAATAAACAAATAAATAAATAATTAGGGGACAAAAATTACCCCAATGTTAAGTGCAATAAAAAGATCAATGCATATGTGATGAAAGAAAATTGATGCATGGGTATGCGAAATGTACAAAAGTGGGATTTTGGGTAGCTAGGCATGATTTTAGAATTATATAGAGTATGTGTAAGTGTTAGGTGAGAACTTAGGTTAGTCAAAGATTCAATTTATAGATCACTTGGCCATACATATATCCTCACCCTTACCTTAGCCCCATTACAACCTTGAAAAGACCTCATGATGTTTGTATTTGTACATTAGATATTTCTTGATTGGTTAGATGAGGAACAAAATTTAGAAAGCATGACTAGAGGAGACTAGAGTGGATTAACCCTAAACATCTGAGTGATTGGAGTGCATATACGTTTCCAGCGAGGGTTTAATGCTTGATTCTATGTTCCCGGCTTTCATGAGCTATCTTCCTATAAGTTTACTTGCTCCTTATTGTGTGATTTGAATTAGTAGAATCTGATTTAAGTTTGTCTTGGAGGACTTGTTTATTTTTAACCAAGTAAGTAGAAACATCTTAGCATGTAGTTACATTCATTTACATAGGTTGCATTGCATGAGTCTTGCCTTCCCTCATTCATTCTTTTGGTCTCCTTGAGCTTAGCATGAGGACATGCTAATGTTTAAGTGTGAAACCACTATTTTGTGGTTTATCTTGTGCTAAATTGAGTAGTATTTATCAATTCTCTGCATACTTATTCATACAATTTGCATGGTTTTACAAATCCTTTCCAATCTTGTTCTATGGTTGAAAACTTGCTTCCTAAACTCTTAAATTGTGTATTTTTAATTTCATTATATACCATTCGATGCCGTAATCCGTGTGTTAAGTTCTTTCAGGCTTTATAGGGCAGGAATGGCTTAGAAGATGGAAATGAAGCTTGCAAAAATGGAAGGAATACAAGAAACTAAAGAGCTGAGCAACGAGGATCGATGCGCACGCACGGCTCACGCGTGCACGTGACTTGGCGCATTCCACAGCGACGCGCACGCGAGCCATGCGCAGAAGACCATCAACGCGTACGCATGTGATAAACCACTATTTTATGGTTTACAATGTGTTTAATTGTGTGATTTTATCATGGTCTTTACCCACTTATTCATATAATTAGCATGCATTTATAATTCCTTCCTAAAATTATTACATGATTGAAAACTTACTTCCTGGAGACCCTTTAATTAGGTATTTTAATCCCTCTTTATTCCATTCGATGCCGTGATCTGTGTGTTAAGTGTTTCAGGCTTTATATGGCATGAATGAGTGAGAGATTGGGAAGGAAGCTTGCAAAAATGGAAGGAATACAAATTGAGGAGATGACCAGCGAGAAGTGACGCGTACGCGTCAACGACGCAACTGTGCGGAAGAAAGGAATTCGCAGTGACGCGGACGCGCGGATTGGAAAAGCAAAAGCGACGCGGAAGCATGGACGACGCGCCCGCATGGAAAAGAAAAACACCGAACGACGCGTCCGCGTAAATGACGCGTCCGCGTGACGTGTGCGATCTGCAGAATTTTAAAAGTCACTGGCAGAGTTTCTGGGCCGGATTTCAACCCAGTTTTCGGCCCGGAATTACAAACTAGAGTCAGGGAACATGCAGAAATGAGAGACACAATTCATTCTGCACAATTTTTTAGTTTTAGATCTGGATTTACTCCTCTCCTAGGTTTTTCACTCACTTGAGCATTCATAATTAGCATTGGAAGATTTTGGCTTTAACTTTTGAGAAGAGTCTACCTCTGGTACTAGTCATCTTATTTTATTATTTACTTTTTATATTTACTCTTCCATATTCTTAATCCCTCTAGAGTTGACTTTGGCTTATTTTTACAAGTTACTAATATAGACTATTTTTATTTTCAATTAATCCTTTTATTATTATTTATCATGTCTTCTTTTATTTTTACCATTAATTCTGTGAATTTTATAATTATGATGAGTGAGTAGTTTCTTGACTTGATTGGGGATGATTGAAAGGAACCCTAGAGTTGAACTACTCAAGAGAGAAATTATAATTGGGTTTATTGTTGAATCACCCTCTAATCATTAACTCTAGTCCTTCCCAAGGGAGAGGATTAGGACTTATGATTAGAAACCGATTTCCAACTTGCTTGACTTTCCTTTACCTAGTAAAGGTTAACTAAGTAGAGTAACTTCCAATTATCAATTAATCTTGAGAGTATTTTAACAAGAATAGGGCTTCCAACTAATCTACCCCCAGTCAAGGCTTTTATTTAAAATTAATTAAATTCTCTAATTTAAATCTCTGTTTATCAACTCAACCTTTTTTGAAAACACCCGATTGATGAAATAGCACATCTCCTTGCAACTCGTTAGGAGACGACCTGGGATTCATACTCCCAGTATTTTAATTTTCAATATTGTGACAACCCCTTTTTAAATTGATAAGCGGATTTTCGGCTGGTTAAGGACTATACTTGCAACGTGTCCCTATTAATAAATTCTTAACTCGCCAATTTCCGCCACATCAGCATGCATGACGCATACGCGCGACATGCGCCACGTGCAAAATTTGCAGAAAACGCTAGGGGCAATTTTGGGCTGAGTTTGGACCCATTTTTCGGCCTAAAAACACAGACTAGAGCCAGGGGACAGCAGGGACTCAACACACATTCACACATTCTCATTCATTAATTTAGTTTTAGTTTTTTTATCTTGGAGAGAAAATTACTACTTCCTCTAGGGTTCTTCAAGGATTTATAGATTGTCTAGTTTTATGCTTTTGAGTTGGATATTGAGAAGAGTTACTACCTCCGTGAAGTTTCTATCATTCTAGTTCATTTTCTATTCCTTTACTCTTTTATTTTTCCAATTATCTTGTTTAGAGTTACATGGATACCTTCGATTTTGGAATTAATTAATGCAAGGATACTTTTCTATTTAATTTCTTTATTTGTTGATTATTTTCAATTAAGTTTAATTATCATGTCTCCCTTCTACTCCCTTTACATGCATGCAAAAATGGCATCCATGTCAATGGAGTAGGTTCTCAACTTGACTTTAGAGTTGATTAATAGGAGACCCTTGAGTTGGAATACTCAAGAGTTAACTGGTAACTGGAAGTTGTTGGCTGGCTCTCTAGTCACTAACACTAATTCTTTCCGAGGGAGAGGATTAGGACTTGTGAATAAGAGTTGGCTCAATTACTTGACTTTTCCTTATTCGGTAAGGGTTAACTAAGTAAAAACAACAGCATGTCACTATTACTCTTGGAAAAATCCAACAAGGATAGAATTTCCGATTAATCTTCTCCTAGTCAAGGCTTTTATTTTAATTACATAAAATTCCTTTTTAATTTCCACTTTTTTAATTTATAATCATTTATTTGTCCATTTCCCAAACTCCAAATTTCTAAGAAACTCCTGATTGATAAATAGCATTCTCTAAGCAATTCGTTGGGAGATGACCTGGGAATTCTACTCCCAGTATTTTGTTCTTAATTTTGTGACAACCCTTTTTAAATTGATACGCGAAATTTTCATCGTTTAAGAACTGTACTTGCAACGTAATTTTCATTATAAATTCTTAGTCGGTAATTTTCCGCACATCAAAGGGCTCTAGTCAATGATGATTTATTCAAATCCAAGTCACATCTTCTCTTGAAATATGTTGCTGCCTCTCCATGTTTTAGGTTTGGATACTTCCTAAGCTTCTTGACTGATTTTCATGCAAGCCATTTTCTATTTGCAACTCAATTTTTGCTTTTTCTGGGACATATTTGATCATTATAAAATGTCTTCATCTACTAATATGTCTCCTCATGATCTTTGCTTGCATAAGCCACCCACTTACATCCTTATTTTTTTCACATACAGATTGCTCTTTTCCTATAGCTCTCATTCCTTCTCCATTTGATCTGCCTCCCCTCTTGTATAGTGAATTTCTTCACCACTTCAATGAAGTCTTGTTTAGTATTAAACTTCATTCCTACTTGAAGGTTGCACTCTCCGAATTTAGCTCCCTCATTAAATTATAGGAACACATAATCACTATCATCTGCTGTGTCCTCATCTTCCCTGTTTGGGGGAGTTTTCATCTTTTTAGAGTGCCAGGAGTCATTTCCATCCGAATCAGCGAAATATGGATCATAGGCATCATATTCTCCACCTTGGGCAGCAATTTTATTGCCTAACACTTCTACCAAGTCAACCCCCTCATCAGAGTTCACCATTAGCATATCTTCTTCCAATAGCATTTTTTGTTTTCCCTTGCTCCAAGAAGACCTAGGTGCATGTTTCAACTTCTGATTCTTCTTCATCACTTTAAATCCTCCACTATCAGTCTCAGTTTCAGTTGACCTCTCAATAGGCCCTGGCTTATAAAGAGAGTCTTCAGCACTCTCGTATGAATCACTGCTACTACTGCTGTCATCCTCATTGATATGTTCATTTTGTTGAACTGTAGGTGTTGATCTACTAGCTGATCTGGTCACAGGGGGAGTGGATTTGATAGTGGTTGCTTTGGCAGTTTTTGGCTTGTTAGAATTTGATGTGACTTTTTTAGTTGTGAATTGCGGGCTTAGATGACTGAGACTTTGGTTGGATTTGCTTGACAGTGGTAGATTTACATAAGTTGGGCTTGGAGATAGTGAACTTCATAGTGGTAGGCTTAGATTGGTTGGGCTTGGTTGTAGTGGTAGGCTTGGATGTATTGGGATTAGCAAACTAAAAAAATAGCATCAAACCCTAAGTCCTACATTGCATGTGCACATTAACCACAACAGTTTATTAACAAAATACAGGAAAAATCAGCAACCAAAGTTAAAGAAGTAGAAGACAGTGCATTGGTAACAATGGATTTTGTAACTAAGAACTTGTGCTTGTGGTTTCTTTACCCTTGCCAAAACCCCCAAGTTTGCATAGATTTTCAGAATGGCTAGAAGGAGCTCCTTTGGATTTCACAACAACGTGTCAAGAAAAAAAGAAGAAGATTTTCAACTTATGATCATCGTAGTGAGAAGAGAGAGAGTTTTAACCACCAAAACAAGTGAAACAACATAGTTTCAATAGGTTTTGGGCGCGAAGCCATGCGCCGTCATTTTAGTATAGTTCACTGTGTCATGACACGGTGCCATATCAGCTTTCTGGTGACGGAGATGATCGCAGGAGCAAGCCAGAGTCACGATTGCAAATTTAGGAGTTCTAATTGAGGCTAATGAAATTGTAGGGGTCATTCTGAGTCTCGAACCAAATTTCAGGGGCCAAATTAAGATTTAATTCTATAGAAGTAGAATGGGGTTGTGGTTTTAATGATACAATATTATAATATTTCAATATTCATACTATTACAGTGGATAAATTAATCACAAGCATGTGGTTTAATAAATGGCAAGCATTATAATATTCGGCCAACTTTGAATAAAGTTTTGTCACTCGTGAAAGACCAAGAAAAAATAATTATTTGAACAATTTTACTAGGGAACCAACTCAGTATTTGCCAACTACCAGCCAATTAAATGGGTTCCTAACAAAAAGCCCAAACAACTGAAGAAACACTCTAAAAATTCACCCACTAGTTACCTTAACCTCACTTTTCAAGTTCACGTTCAGTAAAATTAAAAAATTCCCGCACAATTCTTCCTCTTCGTCCCTTAGTCGACATCCTTGCTGCGCGACAGCCATCCGCCGATGAAGTCACCACCAACGTGGAACGGCCGCCATTGCGGAGACTTCCACTACCAACGTTGTAGCCACGTTGACCAACCCGCCACCTCCACCCAATTTCAGGCGTCATCCTTGCCGGTGCCTCCATGCGTGTTCCGAGCGATGTTTGTGCCCACCATCGTCGTTGACCTTCCTCCTTGCCGCGCTACCCGCCGCTGCACCGCCACCATTCCACCATGAGTCCCATGTCCTTGTTTTTACCACGTTTGAATATGTATCTATTTTTTTAAAACTCTATATTTGAGGGAAGAAGTAGTTGGGGGTTTTTTCATTTGATTTGTATTTAATTATGCTGAATTTGGAAGCAATTATAGATTGGATGTTACTGTTATTAGAAATTGTATAGCTTTTTTTACGAAAAATTTTTTGTTCTTTTTGATTCAAAATGTTGATGATTTAAATTGTTTTTTATACTGTTATTTGTTCCCTGAATTTGTGAATTCTGCATGCACGCGTTGCACAGGCTTTTTGTTTTGTAAAGGTGATTTGGGTGTTTGATACCAAAATTTAGATTAATTTTGGTTTAATTTAAGTTTGATCTCAAATATGGTACAAGAGGCCATTTATTTTCAGCATGGTTGATTTTTAATTATCAAGAACATAGATGTGAAGTTTAACTTGTATGCAGATGGTTTTTAAATTTATTGGGAATGGTTGTAATTTAGTTTACTCTACTTGTACATACTCACCTAGGTTGTATGTTGTATGTCAATCACAATTGATTCAGCTATCTAAAGATGGTGAATCTGAAACATTTCTTTTCTTTCCAATTTGAAGATGTTTATGTTCACATCAAAATAATGTTCGATTTGCTATGTATGCGGGTGATTCTTTATTAAGTTTAGGGCTGTTGCATTTTCCTATTTTTTAAATTCTATTCGCCATGTTTCTCCGAATAGGTTCTTGATTGTTTTTTCACAGATCTAAGTGGATGTTACTTTTGTTGAGCATCAGGATGTTCCTTTTGCATACTAACTAGATTTTACTTTATACATTTTTTGAGTTTTCTTGTGTTGCAGTTGTGAATGTTTATATTTCTTTTAGAATTGCATGACCTCTTTTTTTTAAATCCTACTCAGTATATTTCTCCGTGTAGGTATCTAATTGTTTTTGCAAAGATCTAAATAGATGTTACTTCTGTTAAGTATTAAGATGCTCCGTTTTCTTACTGAATGGATGTTAATTTAATTTATATATTTTTTGAGTTTTCTTGTATTGTAGTTGTGGATGACTGTATTTCTTTAAAAATTGCATGACCCTTTTTTTAAGTCCTACTTGGCAGGTTTCTTCGTGTAGGTACATGATTATTTTTGCAAATATCTAAGTGGATATTACTTCTGTCAAGCATTAGGATGTTCTTTTTCCATACTAAATGGATGTTACTTTAACAGAAGCCATGTGAATGTCAAATTAAAAAATCTTATCCCACATAAGTGAAAAATAAAACCAAAACCCAGAACATCGCACGCATGTTAGTCAATGATGATTTTTCCTGATAGAATGATTAACAATTATGATTTGTCTAAATTAATTACAATTTAACGAACAATAATCACACCACTTTTTGGCATCATTGATTCTTCTATTTTGATGATGGAATCAAAATTATTCACAATTAATAGTTGCTTCTTGTTAGTTCTTCAACATAAAATGAAAAGAAAATAATAGAGTTGCTTCTGCTCAAGAAAGTATCTAATTATGACCTATTCCTAATTACTAGCGTAATGTGACTTTAAAACACAATTTTTTTTACAAGATTTTGTTAAAAATCTAAGAGCAATGAAGACATTGTTAAACTAGCATACACTCTTCTCTAAATCTTAAGACATGCTTATAATCCAATCATTAGTAATAAGAATAAAAATTTTGTTGCTGTTATGTATATAATTCAATGTTTAAAAATGTAACAAATGATAAAAAAAACACAGTATCTTTTTGCCACAGAGACTTGACAGAAGTGTTTTGTTACACTTCTAGTTATTTGTTTATCATTCTTACAAAAATAATCAAATGAATAAAAGAATGAGTTACATTTTGTACACTCTTACTTATTACATCTCTCAACTAATTCTATATTCTATATTCAATTTCAGTTTTTGATTTTGGCTATACCAACGCAGATATATAAAAAAAAAGAAAACAAACTACAGGGAAAAAATTGCAAGTTGCAACCATGATGAATTGTAATTTTTCAAGTTGATAATCAATTTTGACTCATTTAATTCCAAAAATCTCATATCCCCTTTCTAATTTCTTGCTCTTCTACACCTTTGCAGGTTCCAAAAGCAAGTGATGCCTACAATTTTTACCATCTACAACTAGATTTGTCTTTGAATCAATATATCTAAAGCCTCCTTCATCCAAGGACAGGTTTCTTTTACTTCTGCCACAACCATCCATCTTCTTTTCCTAAAGTTTATCTCTGGCCAATTATCTAAATTACTTGCTAAAGAGCATAGAAAATATGTATCCCTCATGAATTGTGGGTTGTCCTTTGTTCTTATAAATCCACTTTTTCAATTTACTCTGCAAAGAGAAATACATACCATTCCTAAAAATCATAAAAAATGTATCAAAAAAGAACATCCAAAAAATATAAAAATAAATATCAATTATTCAATTTTTCACATTCATCTTTAGTTTACAATAGCAGATTTCACCCTAGTCTAATTATATTCCATCAATTATTCAATTTTCACCTAACCCATGGCAATGAACATAATTCTATTATCTATATGCGTTATGCATAACAAGTTGATTGGTCTATTATTTAAGAGTGTATCTAAGTATATTGGAAGAATAAGAGTTGATGGCCATAGTGACCAGATATGAACTTACTTTTTGCAAAGAATTAGATCTTTGCATATATGCTTCTGTTCCTTTCTAAAAGTTGCTTGGCTTCCTTTTCGAATTTCTGGAATAATTCATACCAAATTCAACAAATAAAAAAATAAAAACTAAGTAAGCACTAGAAATAGTTATGAAATCAAAGAAACCTGCTTATAGAAGACAAGAAAAATAACTTACAAAATTATAAAGTAGCAGTAAACAGCTAGACAGAAACCTTCAATCAGCAAAAACGACAGGGGGGCAATGATTCTTGCAGTTAACCAAGGAAATTTGGCGATGATTCTTGCAGTAAACCACCTATCGGCACGAAATTTGGTGCACCAAAGAGACAACGATGCGGTGGTCATGGAGGCGAGAATGTCGGCGCACTAGAGTAGCAACGAATCGTCACTTTGGACAAGGAAGAAGACCGACGAGATGAGAGGGAATGGTAATCACAGTCCTTCCTGAGGCGGTGCGATGATGAATTGAAAGAGAGGAGACGACGGAGCTTCTTCTGATTTTCTTCGCGGCGGTAAAGAGGTGGCTGTAGGATGTCGCCTAACGTCATGGTGTTTGGTGTCGGGGCAGCTGCGCCAACTGGAGAGGAGTGTGGATAGTGTCACTATGCGAATGAGAGAAGGGGAAGGGTTTTTGTGCGTGACTACAAGAGTAGGAGTGGAAGAGAAGGGGAGCGTTTTTACACTTTTTTATTAGAATTAGGTTAATCAACTTTTAATTATTCAAATTTTGAATTTAAAAAAATTAAAATTAATTACTAAATGAAATTGTTGAAAAAGTTGGGTGGTTCATTTTGGTTCCTATATTTTTCTATATTTGAATGATGCCATATGATAATAATAGCAACTGCAATAAATATGTTTGAAAGTTCAGATGCTAATAAAACAACAGTTTAATTTTGATATACAAATAAAATAAAATATTTTATATAGTTGTAATTAATTTTTAATTTTTAATATATAAATAACATAATTGATAATAATTAGAACATGACAGGTGTGTATAAAATAATCACAAATAACAAAGTTTGTGTATTAGATGTACTACTCTCATAGACTATTAGATTTTGTTAAATAAAAATCAAAAGATATATTATAAAATAAGAATATTGATGAACAAATAATTAATAAAAATAGAATATATTAATATAAAAAAAATAAGTATATTTTACTATAGAATTCTTAAAATGACAAGGGTAACTTTTTACTTTTAAATAAACAATTATAATTTTTTTGTCTACTTAAGCAAGTATTAGGAATTCAAATTCTACCTTATATATACATCAACTAATTGGTCAACAATAAATCCTTAAATAGATTTAAATTTTTGATGAATTAATCCTTAATCTATTGAATATTAAATTTTATTTTATATTATTTAATAAATGATTAAATTATTTCATAAAAAATTAAAACATAATTAGCTATTTTTGT
This sequence comes from Arachis duranensis, assembly GCF_000817695.3. NCBI lineage: Eukaryota > Viridiplantae > Streptophyta > Magnoliopsida > Fabales > Fabaceae > Arachis > Arachis duranensis. The sequence goes on from NC_029781.3 coordinate 30,711,220, forward strand.
GAAAAATGTTATATAATGCAAATATTTTTTTAAAATATTTTTTAAGAATGTATTTTTTTAAATATTATATATAATACGTAAAAGCATTGAGCTTTTTATTTTCACAATTTTTTTATTAAAAAAACTATAAAAAAATAAAAATAGAAAAGAAGTAACATTATTGTTTTCACTTTATTTAAATATATGTAAGTGTTTGCTTCAACAAAAAGTGAAAATTAGAGATGATACGAAGATTTAAATTATGGAGAGATTTAGTATGTACTAAATAATTATATCAACTTGACCAAATTGAGATATGGTAGAAACCCACGCACAAGTCAAATAATATATTTCAAGCTTTTACAAATTTTTTCAAATAACAAAAAGAGTACATTATCATTATTATGCATAAACATTTTAAATATTTTATATATTGACAAATCTATTCATAAAAAATGAAATTAAAGTTATATTTATGAAAAGTGAGTTTTCTATTATAAAATTATTTAAACACTGAAAATTTTAAATTAATTTTTTTTAACTTTAATCTCAACACTCCTTTCCTAAATCTCAACGGCAGTGATAATCGAGCATAATGACAACAGTAAAACAACACTTATTTCACTTGACTTTCTTCTTCATCTTGTTCTTCTCCTATAGTGAAAAAGAAACAGAGTAGCACTTATTTGCTGTACTCAACCATTTTTTTATTCACCATTGTGTGCCTCCTTTGTTTTAACTTCAGTTAAAGTTCATCCTATCTTGTAGATGTTTTATCAGAAATTTATTTTTCAATCTAACTTCCACTCAATTTATGACACCTCTATACTTTCAACTTAGTAAAGGCTTGACTAAAATGATTAAATAGGTAGGGTTCGCCATTAGCTTTTTTTCTCTAATTATCTGACTCTTAAATTTAATAAATTTATGGAGTTTTCTACTTATCTGAATGTAAAATTTTGTTATCAAACCCAACTACTCATTATTTTTGTTCCTTCAATACTTTTTCTATTGTTAACAATTCTTCAAATCGAGATTCATTCTTGAACACTTAGATCATTGATTCTGGTGTCACAGATCATATTGCATCAAATTTATTTTGGTTTATTTCTTATATAAAAATTCCTCCTATCATTGTTCATTTACCAAATGGTTCTCAAATTACTATTTCTTATAAAGGCATTATTCAATTTTCACCATCCTTGGTTCTTCATTATGTTCTTTATTTACCTTATTTCAACTTTAATATTATCTCCATCTCAAAAATTACTTCAGCACTCATATGTGAACTCACTTTATCATCTTCTTCTTGTACCTTGCAGAGCAACAATTTGGAGACGATTGATTTGGACAGAATGAGAGAGAGATTATTTCTCCTTAAACCCAATTTTGGTAAAAATCCATCCATTACACATTCTATAAATTCTATCTAATCCCCACCCATTACACCTTCAAATAGATGGCATTTTTATTTAGGACATTTCTGGACAAAGACTTAATCATTTACATAAACATTTTTCATTTATCTCTATGCATCATGATGAGGTTTGTGATATTTATCATCTTTCTAAGTAAAAGAAACTTTCTTTTTCACAAAGTTTGAACAAAACCAATGCAAGTTTTAATTTATTACATTTTGATATTTGGAGTCCGTTTCGACAAAATTCTATTCATAATCATAAATTTTTTATACTATTGTTGATAATTTTAGCCGCTTTACATGGGTTATTTTATTAAAATCAAAAGGAGAAGTACAAAATCATGTAAAAAATTTTATTACTTTAGTTGAAACACAATTCAACTCTAAAGTCAAAACTATTTGTTCCGATAATGGACCAAAATTTATTTTACATGATTTTTATACTTCAAAGGGCATTATTCATCAACGTAGTTGTGTTGAAACTCCTCAACAAAATAGAAAGGTAGAATGCAAACATCAACATATTTTAAATATAGCTCGTGCTCTTATGTTTCAATCTAATTTACCATCACATTTTTGGTCTTATACTGTTAAATATGCTGTTTATTTATTTAACAGAGTTCCATCATCCGTAATTAATTTTAAAACACCGTTTGAGATTTTATTCAATCATCCACCAAATTATGATGACATTAAAGTTTTTGGATACTTATGTTTTGTTTTTACCCTAATGGCAAACAGATCAAAATTTGATCCAAGAATCAAAAAGGCTGTGTTTATTGGTTTTCAACATGGTTTTAAAGGATATATTGTTTATGTTTTAGAAGATAAAAGAATTGAGATTTCTAGAAATGTAATTTTTAATGGAATGATCTTGCCCTTAGTCACCAAAAATGTTCAATTCCATACACTCAATCCAACATTGCCAAACACACCTTCTCAAAAACAAGATTCAGTTAGTCTTCCAGTTGAACCCTCACTTATACCCATTGACCCAACTCCATCTAATTTTTTATTTTCTCCACCAACCTCTCCTTTTTCCTCATTGTCGTTTCCTAACCAAATTGAACCCATGACCACCGAATCTCTTTCAACACACACACACTTCTCTCCTTCCGCACTAGACACCAGTTCACCATCACCTCCTCATCCCTTGTCACCTTCTTCATCACCTGAACAACTCCATCCTCGTCATTCTGACCAACCTCACCGACTTCCAGCATATCTCTCTGATTACTTGTGCAATTCCTCTCTCATCTCTACAAATCAATCTCCCTCAAAGTGCAAGTATCCTTTATCTTAAGTCATATCTTTTTCTTCTTTTTCATCTTCACATAAAAAATTTCTTTCATCTCTACATTCTGACGTTGAGCCACAGTCTTTTAAGGACACCAATCAACATTCTAATTGGCATAGTGCTATGAAAGATGAGTTGGATGCTCTTGAGCTGAACAAAACTTGGCATCTTGTTGATTGCCCTACAGGCGTTAAGCCAGTTGGCTGTAAATGGGTCTATATATTAAATTCACTGGTGCTCAAATTTCTATCCTTCTAGTCTATGTTGACGATATCGTTCTCATGATAATTTTGTTTCTGAACTTACTGCCATTAAGTCTATTTTGTACTAACATTTCCGAATTAAAGACTTGGGCCCATTAAAATATTTTTGGTTATTGAGGTTGCTCAATCGGCGAAGGAAATTTGCTTATTTTGGAGAAAATATTGTCTTAATCTTTTGGAGGATTCTGGTTTATTAGGTGCTAAGCCTGCCTCTGTTCCAATGGATAGTACCACAAGACTATATCAAGACAAAAGTCCCCTGCTATCTGACACTTTTGTATATCACCGTTTGGTTGGGCGTCTATCTCACCACTACTCGACCAGACATTATGTATGCCACTCAACAATTAAGTCAATTTATGGCCTCTTCTACTGAATCTCATCTTCAAGCTGCCAAACATGTGTTACGATATCTGAAAACTAACCCTGGCAAAGGACTTTTTTTCCAAGAGAATCGGGAATTCAGCTTCTCATTGGGCCAGATGTCCTAACACTCAGTGATCTTTAACAGGTTATTGTTTCTTCTTTGGCAGTTCTTTAGTCTCTTGGAAGACCAAGAAACAAACCACCATCGCCCGCTCATCTACTGAAGTAGAATATCGTGTACTTGCTAATACAACTTGTGAACTTCAATGGATACTAAATGTGTTACAATTTTTACGCATCTATCCTATTCGCCCACCAGTTTTATATTGTGATAATCAGAGTTCTCTTCATATTGCTGCTAACCCGGTTTTTCATGAATGGACCAAACATTTAGAGGTTGATTGTCACTTGGTTCGACAAAAAGCTCAAGTTGGAGTGATGAAACTTCTCCCCATTCCCTCTTCTGGGCAGCTAGCTGACATCTTTACCAAGCCTTTGTCTTCTCAACCCTTCCATCTTAATTTGAATAAGTTTGGTGTTATCGACATCTTTCATCCACTCGCTTGCGGGGGCATATTAAACCCCTATTCTACCTTATCCCATGACAACAATAAAGAAGTCTCACAGTCCACAAATTCAGCCTAACAGAATACACAAATTCAGTTATAATTTTAGTCTTTATTATTATCTTATCTTTATCTTATCTTTATTTATCCTTATCTTATCTTTATTTGCTTTTATCCTTCATAAGACAGTGCTCTATATATATATTTAGTTTTACCTTCATTGTTTATAATTTCAATCAATCACCACTCAATAAAATTTCTTCACCTTTTCTTTCTTTATTTTTTTATAATTTTATTATCTTTACGTATTTTTTATGTACTCTTTTCGTTTTATTAGTAATGATAGTGTTAGGAAAAGAAAGGTTAAGATTAGGCAGGGAAAGGATAATTTAGAGTTTTTAAAAAAATTTTTAATATTTAGATAATTTTATTATATGAAACTCAATTTTTATGAGTACAACTTTAATTTATTTTTTTATAAATAAATTTATCAATTTAAAACTTAGAATAGAAATAATAGTTTATTCCATTAAAAAATAATAAGAATGATAATATTATGGTGTTTAGAATTTAAATTTGTTTGAACATTAAGCAGAAACTTGCTTCTTCTAAAAGTAAAATTGAAAAATGATAGCATGACTTCAACTTGCATGTAGTACCTATTCTACCTTAATCAGATTCTATAAGTATTTCAAATTATTAAAAAAACAATATTACTTTTTTTCAATTATTTCGTTCCAAGTATAAATAATAAACTCACTCAAAATTAAAAATGATTATATTTCTAGTTTTTTATAAAAAAAGATCAGTGTTCCTACGTAATTGTATGTATAATCTTTTAAATAAAAACATATTTTGTTTAATAATACTTTTTATAATTATAATTAGATAATAGTAATTTTAACAAAAAAAAAGTCATTTAAGATATTTTTAATTTTACAGTAATTACCCAAATTAGTTTTTGAGATTTTTAAAATCGAATACTTTAGTCTTTAGAATTAAAAATATACACAAATCTCAATGTTTATTTCCGTTAGACAATATAATCCTCTCCGTTTTAGTTAATAATGGTGACTGCTAATGTAAAATATTAACTTATACACGTAATTGTTAAGTATTTATGTGTGCTACCTGGACAAAGCAAATTATAGTTTCTTCAAATTATTTTTATATAATTATTCCTAAATTAATAAAATTTAGTTTCTAAAATTTTTGACCTATTTATCTCAAATTTAATTATTTATATATGCAAATTTTTTTATGTATTTTCAAAATAAATTATAAAATTAATTTTGAAAAGATATTATTTTAAAAAAAAATTTAAAAAATGAATCCATAATTATTTTTTGACCATATAAGATATTAATTTAATTTAATTCGTAATTACCATATTTCATAATTATTCTTTAATAATAAAGAAGAGAATGAGTTGGTGTTATTTGAAGATATGTGAGAACTCCCATTTAACATAAATTTTTTCACATAAACAATCGAAAATATTTGTTCAAATATTTATGAAAACAACACTTTAAAACTTTTGTGCAATGTAAACTAAGCCATCTCTAAAGTTAAATTTGTATGTTTTAGTTAACTACAAGGTTAATATAGATCATTTATAAAATTTTAATGTGAAACTCCTAATATTTTACAACATTTCAAGAAAAAATATCTTGACAAACCTAAGTGTACTGTTTGTCTTTCTTACAAAATTTTAGAATTCACTAGTTGTAATATTGCACAAAATAAACTTGCTATTGAAGATGTTTGTACTACCATAGTTAACAATTATGTCAAGAAAAAATATTTTTTTAACTTAAAAATATTTTTCTAAATTTATTTTGAAAATGATTAAAAATATTTGAAATGACTATTTTGGATTTGTTAAAATTTTTTAGGAACTTTTTTGAGGTTATTTTTTAACTCTTTGAAAATTGTGATTACTTCATCCTATGGACTGTTTTGTATTTTACTATGTGAACAGATTTGTCCTGAACACATAATGACTACATGTATCAATTAACGTTCTACATCATGTTCTACATCAGCAGTTACCATTACACATTGTTTGGATTGAGGGAATTTGAAGGGAAAAAAAATGGAAGGAGAGAAAATGAATGGAAAAGTAAATTTTTGGTTGTTTGGATGAGAAGAGAAAATAGAAAAAAATAAAAAAATAGTGTGGGGCCCACTAAATTATTTTTTCCCCACAAATGAGAAGAAAATGAAGAAAAATGTGGCAATATGAATGAAATTACACATATATATACCCCTTATCATTAAAAAATTATGATTTATATATAATATAGATAAGGGTATTAATGTGTAACAACCTACCATACAGAGTCTTATGCTTAAGTCATAATTCAAAGATGGCAAGGAATTATGACCTCTAAAATAAAAATTTAGTACATATTGTAGTGTGAATAATGATTATAACTAGAAGCCTTTGAAGAAAAAGGGGGGTAGAACAAAAATTGTAACTCAAAAGTGCAACACTCCGATCGATAACATAACGAATAAAGGAATACGCTAACGCGAGATTATATATATACAAGGAGTGTCAGAAACAGGAATATCAAACCTCAAAATCCGGGTGCGAAGATAACCAGTCCGAGCATAGTAATATATACATGTAAATAAAGTAAGAAACTCCAAGGAAACCCAAAAGGACATAAATACAGAAAACCTAGTCTCCAAAACCTCCTCTATGAGGAGTCATCATAGTTTGTATTATTTAATGGAGATAAAAGTATTTAAGTAAAATATATAAACCAAAATAGAGTCCCGAGAACAAAGGATTTTCGCAAATCCAGAAGTCTCCAGCATGCTTCAGCGAGAAGCCTCACATCCTGCATCTGAAAACCACAAAATCCACAAGGGTGAGAACCAGAGGTTCTTAGTATGGTAATAGTACCCAGATATCTAACAGGTAATGTCTTGGAAAAGCCAAAGGCAATCCTAGAACTTCCTCCAGATAAATCAAAGCTTATAAACAGGCTAAACCACAAATGGCAACTGACTAAAGATTCTTCAGTCTATCTATTACATCCCTTTCTAAATCCTTCAGACATCTCAACCACCAGCAGGAGTATAATATGGCAAACATAGTTATATCAACAAGACATATACAAATAGGAACAGATAAGGCATTTAGACAATTAGCAAGTAATATGCAGTTAAATAGGCAATCTCAAACAATTCACATAGTATGATATGATGTATGCCGTTCCTAATGGCTGATGATATCATCTGTCGGTTATATAGCCAACCCGACAAGTCCTGGTAGCTAACCATTGGACTGTCCCTCTGTCGTGCATCCTCAACTCGAGTTATACTCAACATAATCGTGATTATAATCATGATTCATATCCAACACCCTCACTGGTGTATATTCACGGGGGCGAGCTCATTCGGAACTTTTACAGTGTCTGGCCACACTTACGACATAGAGTCAGCAGAGTATCGAGTTTCCACCTAGAGTACGTGGTGGTTAGCCACTGCTTTCGCCCAAGAAAACTCGTATATCAGATAGTGGAAGTGCAACATTCACATTTCATTCAGTAGCATATATGCATTTATACTCGGCCATAATCAATAATGGCTCCACCGTAACTCGGTAATAAACTCAGCTATCCGACTCACGGTTCAATCCAGAACCAGCCAATTCATCAACATATACAGCCCTTAGGCTCATGGCACATAACGCACTTCCACCGCCATCCTCCGCATCTCATATAATCATCTTTGACCATTATTGATCATAAACTTTCCCCTTTCTTCATTCACAAGTTACCACATTCCCTAGTTCCTTTCCCATGGCTAGGCATATCATAATGATTTAAGACATAAGGGGTGAGATCGGAGGCTTAAAAGTACGAAATTTTGCTTTAAAAACTCAAAAATCAACTTTGGGATAAAAACAAGGCCACGCGTACGCGTCCTCCACACGCACGCGTTGATGGCCAAAAAGTTCATTGACGCGGAAGCATCGGCCACGCACACGCGTGGATGGAATTAAATGCCCACTGACGCATACGCATCAGCCACACATACGCGTGGGTGCGTTTGTGCCCCAAGCACAAAACTGGCACAAAACAGGCACAACTCTCGGGAATTTTGGCTGGGCAACCATTCTAGCACATCGACGCGTGCACGTGCATGGTGCATTTTTTAAAAACGACACGTACGCGTCAGGCACGCCTACGCGTTGGGGGGTATTCTGCTAGAAATTTTTCTAAGTTAAAGGATGCATAATTCACAGATTAAACCCCCAATCTTCCAACGGACATAACTTCTTCATTTTAAATCATTTTTTGCCCGTTCTTCAAACGGCATGAACATCCTGGATCCGATTTCATTTCTAAATAATTTTGGCACAAAACGGGAATCCGGAGTCCAAGTTATGTCCCGTCAAAGTATGCCAAAAAACTATATTTTCATACAAAACCACAGGTGCCATTTTCAAACAAACCAATTTCATCCCTTTTCAAAATCAACCAAAACATACCAATTTCAACCCTTTTTGAAATCAATCAAAATATACCAAAATTCAACATCAAGCCTCCTCAACTCACACATTAACGTTTTTACCAATAATCATAAAACACCATCTTATCATTTTAACCCACTTCACTCAAGTGGCTCAATCTCAAACACATTTACATGTCATAATTCTCTTTCCCATACCAATCTCCAACCACACCGTTTCTAATCAACCATCATTATACACAATCAATATTATACTCACTATCATTATGGTTTCACCCATAATTCAACCTCAATTATACATCAAGCATATATCACAACATGCATTTTTCTCATATATCACATCATCGAGGCATCAATATTCATAATCACATATATGACCACATCATATATCTTAGCCATTCAACAACATCAACAATTCAATGCCTATCATAGGGCCTCTAGCCTAAGTTTTCACACCACATTACATTTTAGATATGAGAAACTGAGACCATACCTTAGCCGATTTTTCCCGCTCAACCGGAGCACTTCCAAACCACTTTTTCTCAAGCTCTCAAGGTCTCAACACCTCCAAGAACAGATTTTAGCACACAAAGCACTCTTCCAAGCTTTCCAAAATCACCAATCTCAAACACCAATACACATATATATAATGCCTAAGCCACAATATCATACAAAAACACAAGAGCTCAATACCCAAAACCTCAAATTCAATATTCTCACTAGGGTTTGAGATATCTTACCTTACCCAAGTTTCAAGAAGACAAGATTAACCTTCTCCTTCAAGAGAGTTGGGTCCTATAACATCAAAGAGCCCAAAATCACAACACATTTTACCATGAAATTCGAATTTAGGGGATGAGAAACTGAACTAAAATCATGGCTTACCTCAAAAATAAAATAGTGGGTTTTGTAGAGCTCTTCGCGGTAAACGTGTGGCCGCATACGGTGCGGCAATCGGAGCTCTAGGTCAAAAATTATGGTGGTTTAAAGATCAAATGAGAGAAAGAACTTGAGAGAATGTTCTTCCCCCTTGTGCCACCATTTCAGCGTGTTCTTGGTGTTAGTGAGGAGAGAGAGTGCTGAAAATTAGGGTATTAGGTTTAGTTAGGTTGGGCCAAGGGCCAAATATGGGTCTAGTTGGCCCGGTTTGGCCCGTTCGCTCTAATCTTGGTCTAATTTTTATAAAATTGGTATCGAAATTCTCGTCTCAATCTCCTCTATCATATTATGCCATAAAAATCACATTTTTGGCTTTCTAGAATAAATTCTTATTTATGGATTAATTACCCATTAATTAACCGCGTTTTACATTCTACCCACTTAATTAGGATATTTGCCCACAAAATTCAAATTCAATTACCTGAAAATAAGTGCGGATAATCCGTTCGCATCTCTGACTCAAGTTCCCAAGTGTGTTCCTCAACACCGCCTTGACTCCATGCTACTTTGACTAACGAAACCTCTTTTCCACGCAACCATTTGATACTAATATCATCAATTCTGAGTGGAGCCACTGGAAGCGTCAAATCTTCCTTTAACTGAACCGATTCGGGTTCTAACACATGGCTAGTGTCAAGAGTATACTTCTGAAGCTGTGACATGTGAAACACGTCGTGCAGGTTCGAAAGATGAGGTGGTAAAGCTATCTGATACGCCACTGGTCCAACCCTCTCCAGGATCTGAAATTGACCAATGTACTGAGGATTCAACTTCTCTGCTTTAATCGTCCTACTTACTCCTGTGGTTGGAGTAACTTTAAGGAAAATATGATCTCCTTCCTCAAATTCCAAAGGCTTCTGCCTTTGATCGGCGTAACTCTTCTGACGACTCTGAGCAGTAAGCATCCTATCTCGGATTTTCTTGACTTATTCAATGGTCTCAGCTATTATTTCCGGCCCCAACAAGCCTTTCTTCCCAGCTTTATACCAGTATGGTAGAGATTGACATTTTCTCTCATATAGAGCCTCATACGGAGCCATTCCGATGCTCGCATGGTAGTTATTATTGTACGCAAACTCCACTAGCGGCATATAAGATCCAGGACATAAGCCCTCAACATATCCTCTAAGGTTTGGATCATCCTCTTGGATTGACCATCTGTTTGAGGATGGTAAGTTGTGCTCAAGCTTAATCAGGTTCTGAAATCTTTCTGAAATGCACCCCAAAATCTCGAAGTGAAACAAGGATCTCTATCAAGGATTATAGTAGCAGGAACACTATGAAGCCTTACAATCTCCTTTATGTATAACTATGCTAGCTCCTCAAAGGAGTAAGTCATCCGAATGGGTAAAAAGTGAGCTGACTTCGTCAGTCAGTCCACAATCACCCAGACAGTATCAAAACCAGCCCTAGTCCTTGGCAATCCTGACACAAAGTCCATTGCAATGCTTTTCCACTTCCATTACGGAACCTCTAAAGGTTGCAACGTCCTAGAAGGTATCTGGTGTTCGATCTTTACCTTCTGACAGGTTAAACACTTTGAAACATATTCCGCCATATCATTCTTCATACCCAGCTACCAAAACATCGCCTTTAGATCATGGTACATCTTAGTACTCCCCGAGTGAATGGAGAATCCACTTTTGTGTGCTTCTTTTAAGATATCTTGCCGCAAAGTGCCAACATCCGGCACAATGATCCTATCCTTGAATCTCCATAACCCATCTTTATCCTCCGACACTCTTCACTGTTTCCCTTGCTCAATAGCTGGTAACACCTTCCAAAATGCTTCATCATTTTCATGACCCTTTAAGAGTTCGGATTTCAAATCACTGGAGATCTGTAATCGACTTAAACACAGAGTCCCAAACACTTTTTGAACACCAATTTTCATACTCTCAAATTCCTTGAGCAGCTCTTCTTCTCGGAGCATCATCCAAGCAGCATATAATGACTTCTGACTTAACGCATCTGCCACTACATTTGCCTTCCCCGGATAGTAATTCAACTCAAAGTCGTAGTCCTTCAATAATTTCATCCACCTCCTCTGTCTCATATTAAGCTCTCTCTGATCAACGAGGTATTTTGAGCTCTTGTGATCAGAGAAAACTTGGAACTTAACCCCATAGAGGTAATGCTTCCATACCTTTAGTGCAAACACAACCGCAGTGAGCTCCAAATCGTGCGTAGGATACTTAACTTAATGAGGTCTCAACTGACATGAGGCATAGACCACCACATTATGATGCTGCATCAGCACGCACCCTAGATCCTTTAGTGAGGCATCACAGTACACCTTAAATGGTTCGTTCGGCTCAGGTAACACCAACACAGGTGCAGTGGTCAACTTTTTCGTTAACGCCTGAAAGCTCTCCTCACACTCAGGAGTCCAAATAAACGGTGTGTCCTTGTAGGTTAACTTTATCAATGGCAAGGCTAATTGTGAAAAGCCTTTGATGAATCTTCGGTAATAGCCAGCTAAGCCCAGAAAACTCCTTATCTCAGTTACTGTGGTTGGTTGCTTCCATTCCATCACTGCCTCCACCTTAGATGGATCAACTGCTATCCCTTGCTTACTCACCACATGACCTAGAAACTTCACCTCTCTCTTCCAGAATTTACATTTGGACAGTTTTGCGTAGAGTTTCTTTTCCTTTAGTATCTGCAACATGATCCTCAAGTGTTCTGCATGCTCCTCTTCAGTCTTGGAATAAATCAGTATGTCATCGATGAGGTCAACAATGAATTTACCCAAGAACGGACGGAACACTCTATTCATGTAATCCATAAACACTGCAGGAGTGTTTGTCAACCCAAAAGACATCACAGTGTACTCGTAATGACCATAATGAGTCCTAAAGGCGGTCTTGCAGATATCTTCATCCCTTACCCTTATCTGGTGATAACCGAATCGCAAATCGATCTTGGAGAAAACCCCAGCTCCTTGTAACTGATCCATGAGATCATCAATCCTTGGCAATGGGTACTTATTCTTTATTGTAACCTTGTTCAGCTACTTGTAATTCACACAGAGTCGCATGCTTCCGTCCTTCTTCTTTACCAGTAACACTGGCCCACCCCATGGGAAAACACTTGGTCGGATAAAGTTCTTACCCAACAAATCCTCTAGCTGAAACTTCAGCTCGGCCATTTCTAGTGATGACATCCTATAAGGAGCACTCGAGATTGGTCCAGCCTCAGTTACCAACTCAATAGCGAACTCAACCTCTTGGTTAGGTGGAAACTTATCAATATCATTGGGAAACACTTCCGAAAACTCACACACAACCAGAATTTGTTCTAATCTTTGATCATCACCCAAAACACCCGCAGTCAACAACAGAATACCCTGATATTCGCTCCTAGAGCAATTCACCATCATAGAGTTCAGGTAATAACTATTCACCACAATCGGCACTTCTGTACCTTCCGACATGAAGCACACTATTTTTGTAGAACAGTCGAGCAGGACATGGTTCTCAGATAACCAGTCCAATCCCAAGATAATATCAAGATCAATCATCGGCAAGCAGATTAAATTATGGACAAAATAACGCTGCTTGAACCTAAAACTTGCGGTCATCCTAGCCTAGTTACCATAGCTTCATGGGTGGCATTATACACCTTTAGGTCATAACCTAAAACTACAATCTTCAAGCCTAACTCACTAGCCTTTTCGAATGCAATGAATGAATGGGTTGCTCCCAAATCAAATAAAGCATTTAAAGTTTGACCATCCATTTCACAGTTACCTCGGATGAGTGTCTTGGATCCCTCAGCACTTATAGTTGAGGTGGTGAACACCCAACCAGTCTACTGTGCTTTTCCAGCACCTTGTTTCTACTTCTCCAGATAGTTTGTGGCTTTATGCCCTGCCTTACCACAAGAATAGCACAAACTCCATTCGGCCTTACACGGGGCTCCCGGATGGTGACTTCCACACCTAGCACAAGCTTGGTCATTCTGAGGCTGCTTCCCAAATCTCTTCCCTTGGGAGTTGTTGTTGTTGGCTCTCTTGAAAGAGCCTCACCACTTGAAACGCGAACCTCTAGGTCCAAAGTTCTTCCCTCGGTTCTGTGGGAATGATCCCTTGTGACTTTCTTTCTCAGCGGCTGCCTTCTTCACACACTCTTTAGCAACCCTACACTTGTTAACCAACTCGGAGAAAGTTCTGATCTCCATTGGTCCCACCGAGCTAAAGATATCGCTTTGGAGTACTCCTTCATACTTAACGCACTTCCATTCCTCATAGTCTCTCGGAGTCCCCTGACACATATGGGAGAACCTGAACAGCTCCTCAAACTTGTTAGTATACTCAGATACGGACATAGTACCCTGCTTCACCTACAATAACTCAAGTTCCTTGGCCGTCCTGGCAGAAGTTGGAAAGTACTTCTTATAGAACTCCTCCCAAAAGACATCCCAGGTGATATAGTCATCACCCTGCTGCAGGAGACGTCGGACTCCTTGCCACCAATGCGATGCTTCCCCTGTGAGCAAATAGGTAGCAAACTCAACACGCTGCCTTTCAGGTACCACTTGCGCTTGTGGTGCTCACTCCATAGCCTGAAATCAGGTATCGACTTCAGTCAGGCTAGTAGTTCCCTTGAACTTAGATGGATTAACCTTTAAAAAGTTTGCCAGTGTCTTCGAGTTTTGAGCTCCACCTCCGTCATTGCCATGGTTGTTCATCTGTTGCCTAAGAGCCTCTGCAATAGCTTGCAGAGCTGCAGCCATGATCTCCAATGTGGCCATAAAATCTATTGCGTTATTCCGGTCGACCCCCGGTGCACGAGCATTTGTATGACCTCTCCCACGGCCTCTACCACGTCCACGAGGTGCCATCTGGTTCCTATACACACCAAACAATCGATATTAAGTTGATCAGTCTCAATATCGGAAGTTTAGTGCTTCAAAGCCCCAAATGCATGCTCAAGAACATTTATGCCAATTATATCAAGTAGATATACTAATAGCACATAACACACATACAGAGAATACACAGAAGCATAGTCAGTCCGTCCCTTAGGCTCTACAAGAACGAACTGCTCTGATACCATAATGTAATACCCTACCATACAGAGTCTTATGCTTAAGTCATAATTCAGAGATGGCAAGGTATTGCGACCTCTAAAATAAAAATTTAGTACATATAGTAGTGTTAATAATGATTATAACTAGGAGCCTTTGAAGAAAAAGGGGTAGAACAAAAATTGTAACTCAAAAGTGCAACACTCCGATCGATAACATAAAGAATAAAGGAATACGCTAACGCGAGATTATATATATACAAGAGTGTCAGAAACAGGAATATCAAAACTCAAAATCCAGTTGCGAAGATAACCGGTCCGAGCATACCGATATATACATGTAAATAAAGTAAGAACCTAAAGGGACATAAATACAGAAAACCTAGTCTCTAAAATCTCCTCTACGAGGAGTCATCACAGTTTGTATTATTTAATGGAGATAAAAGTATCTAAGAAAAACATATAAACCAAAATAGAGTCCCGAGAACAAAGAATCTTCACAAATCCAGCAGTCTCCAGCATGCTTCAGCGAGAAGCCTCACGTCCTGCATCTGAAAACCATAAAATTTGCATGGGTGAGAACCGGAGGTTCTCAGTATGGTAATAGTACCCAGATATCTAACATGTAATGTCTTGGAAAAGCCAAAGGCAATCCTAGAACTTCTTCTAGATAAATCAAAGTTTATAAACAGGCTAAACCACAAATGGCAACTGACTAAATATTCTTCAGTCTATCTATTACTTCCCTTTCCAAATCCTTCAGACCTCCCAACCACCAGCAGGAGTATAATATGGCAAACATAGTTATATCAACAAGAGATAAACAAAAAGAAACAAATATACAATCAAATAGGCAATCTCAAACAATTCACATAGTATGCATATGATGTATGCCTGTCCTAATGGCTAATGATATCATCTGTCGGTTATATAGCCAACCCGACAAGTCCTAGTAGCTAACCATTGGACTGTCCCTCTGTCGTGCATCTCCAACTCGAGTTATACTCAACATAATTGTGATCATAATCATGATCCATATCCAACACCCTCACTGGTGTATATTCACAGGGGCGATCTAATCCGGAACTTTCACAGTGTCCAACCACACTTACGACATAGGGTCAGCAGAGTATCGAGTCTCCACCTAGAGCACATGGTGGCTAGCCACTGCTTTCGCCTAGGGAAACTCGTATCTTAGATAGTGGAAGTGCAACATTCACATTTTATTCAATAGCATATATGCATTTATACTCGGCCATAATCAATAATGGCTCCGCCGTAACTCGGCAATAAACTCAACCATCCGGCTCACAGTTCAATCCAGAACCAGCCAATTCATCAACATATATAGCCCTTAGGCTCATGGCACATAACGCACTTCCACCGCCATCCTCCACATCTCATATAGTCATCTTTGACCATTATTAATCATAAACTTTTCCCTTTCTTCATTCACAAGTTACCACAATTCCTAGCTCCTTTCCTATGGCTAGGCATATCATAATGATTTAAGACATAAGAGGTGAGATCGGAGGCTTAAAAGTATGAAATTTGGCTTTAAAAACTCAAAAATCAACTTTGGGATGAAAACAGGGTCACGCGTACACGTCCTCCACGCGCACATGTGGATGGCCAAAAAGTTCATCGATGCGTAAGCGTCGCTGACGAGCGGATTTTCTATCGGTAAATAAATTCACAAGAATATAATCGCGTTGTAAGTATAGTTTTTAAATCAACAGAGAATCCTTTCGTATAAAAGTTTGGTTGTCACAAGTACAAACCCCTAATAAATAATAACCGAAGTATTTAAACCTCGGGTCATCTCTCAAGGAATTGCAGGGAAGTGTTCTTATTATTTGGTTATGAGTTATGTAAATTGGGATTTTGGGGATGAGAAATAAGAAGAGTATATTATAGAGAAAATAGAATAATAACAATAAAAACTCTTGGCAAGGTATGAGAATTGGAAGTCCTATCCAAGTTATCTTTATCAATTGTGATGAGAATTAGCTTTTGCTTCCACTTGGTCAACCTCTAACTATGAAGGTATGTTAAGTGGATAAATCAATTTGATTCCTCAGGTCCTAGTCAATTCCTAAAAAAAGACTAGAGTTAGGGGAATCCAAATCAATCAGCAAAGAATTCTAATTTTCGATCAACAAGGAGTTTGATAACTCAAGTGTCTCCAATTACTCAACACAAGCTAAGAATGTAAAAAGCTAAATTAAAATCATAAATAAGAAATACCTCAAATTGCATTAAATAGAGAAATCAAATTAAACATGAGAAATCTTAAATCAAAGTAATAGAATAAATAAAAATAGAAGAGAAACCAAAGTAAAGGAACATTGAACCTGGAATGAAGAAGAATAATCCTAAAACTAATAGAAATCCTAAATCCTAAATCCTAAGAGAGAGGAGAGAGCCTCTCTCTCTAGAAAAACTACATCTAAAATTAAAATTCTGAATAATGAATGGTGTCTAATGTTGTCCTGAGTCTCTGCATGTTCCTTGGCTTTAATCTGTGTTTCTGGGCCAAAAACTGGGTCAAAACACGGCCCGAAATCGCCCCCAATGATTTTTGTTAATTCTGCAGATCGCGCATGTCATGCGTACGCGTCGGTCACGCGTACGCGTCGTTTGACGATTTTCCTCTCCACGCGTGCGCGCCAGGCACGCGCTCGCGTCATTTGCGCAAAATCCAATCCACGCGTATGAATCAGGCACGCGTACGTGTCGCTGTGATTTTCTCTATTTCGCGCGCATGCGTAAGCCATGCGTGCACGTCGAAGCTCGCTGGTCATCTCCTTGGTTTCTTGTATTCCTTCTATTTTTGCAAGCTTCCTCTCTATTCTCTAAGCCATTCCTTCCCTATAAAGCCTGAAAACACTTAACACACTATCACGGTATTAAATGGTATAAGGGAGAATTTAAAAAACGCAATTTAAAGGCTTAGGAAGCAGGTTTTCAATTATAGCATAAAACTAGGAAGGAATTGTAAAATCATGCAAATTAATTTATTTTTCTGCTTAAGGGTAGTGATGTGGTAAATATTAAACAAATGAGGATAAAAGGCTCAAAGTGGCTAATAAAGGTAAATGAAAGGGTAGGCTTTTTGGGGATAAGTGAGCTAATAATCAAATAATGGCCTCAATCATATGCAATCATGTAAATACACTAAACAATGGACATATAGAATGGAACAAAATCTAGATTGCAATTATAGAGAAGGAAACACACAAGAATAAAATTCATGGTTAAATAATGTAACCATATAATTAAGCTCAAAGTCTCACAGGTTGTGTGTTCTTAACTCAAAAACCATGTTCCAATTTACAGTCTTCAAACAAGTTTAACACAGAAGTTTTAATTTAAATTAGTAAAATTTTTCAAAAATAGGGTCTTAAAAAGAAACTTATTATTTTTCAACCAAGTAGTACTTAAATGCAAATAATCAACTACACATGCAATCTATTATGCAATGCAACAATGAACTAACAAAGAAAACTAAACATTGGTGTTGAGATAGGAAATAACTAACCCATGGAGATCGGTATCGACCTCCCCACACTTAAAGATTGCACCGTCCTCGGTGCATGCAAAGATGTGCAAGTAGACGGGGCTGCTACAACTGATGCTTTTCTCCAAAGAATGTGCAGATGGACTTGTCTCCCATCCCATTGAGAAGCTTTTCCTTTCCCTTCTTTGGTTGCCATCCTGAAAGAAGAGGAAAAGAGGAAAAGTAACCCAGAAATAAAGATAAGAAAATAAATACAGTATGGGTGGGTTAATTCCAAATAATAAGGGTCTCAATTACTTGGTAGCTACAACATGCAGGTGAGAAAATAATAGAAGCAAATGGCATATCAATAGTGCAAAAAGTGCAAAAATAGGGGAGAGAGTGTGGGTAATGCAAGGTAGTATAAGTGCATATCAATGCAAATGGAATGCAAGTATCATAAAAGAATAGTATTGACTTATGAATAATAATACCCAATCAGAATAAAACAAGTCATGAAGTAACAGAATAATTCAAGAAAAGATGCAACAGTTGAATAAGAGAATTTTAACACCAATGAAAAAATAATAAATTTAGAAAAGAAAATAAAAATATGCACAAAATTAAAATGCAATGAATGAAAGTATACAAATAAGTTAAGTAAAATAGAATGAAAGTGAAGAAGGATGAGAAGTGAAAGAAAGGAAGAAGAAGTAAGTAAGAAAAGAGGAAGGAAAAATTAGGATTGGGGAAGAAAAGATAAGATTTTTTTGGCGCTGATCTGGATAAGCTGTGCGGCGCAGGCGACGCGGACGCGTGGAGCACGCGTTCGCGTGAGTTGCAAAATTTTCTGATGATACGTACACATGGGGCATAACTTTCTGTTTCGTTTGCATATTGCCAAAATTTAGGGTGACACGTGCGCGTGGTTGACGTGCACGCGTGAATGGCCTGACTTTCAAAAATGACGCAGATGCGTCGGTGATGCGTTCGCGTGGTTGGGGGTTGTGCTTCTAGCATAATTCCAGCCCCACTCCATCATGACTTGCTGTCATACACCCATTTATGTCAATTTTGCAGAGTCACGCGTGTGCATGGGTGACGCGCACGCGTGGGAGGATGATTTTTTAAATGACGCAGACGCGTCAGGGACGCGTTCATGTGGGCATGCTTGTGCCTATGGCACGCCTCCAACCACGCTCCCGAGTGACTCTTTCCTTCTTTTCTTCTTGTTTCGAAAGCACCTATGACGCGGACGCGTCAGCGACGCTTGCGCGTCTCGTGCATTTTTTTATGCAGTATGCAGAATGTAAAATGCAAATGCTGATGCAGGTATTATGAATGAACACTAAGAAAAATAAAATAAAACAAAATAAAATAAAACTAAGACTGAAAAAGAACGATCATACCATGGTGGGTTGTCTCCCACCTAGCACTTTTAGTTAAAATCCTTAAGTTAGACATTTGATGAGCTCCTTGTCATGGTGACTTGTGCTTGTACTGATCCTTGAATCCCCACCAATGTTTGTAATTCAAATATCCTCCGAGATCCCAAATTAGGTGCATACAGCTGTGAAGCAATCCAAAGTAAGTGACAAGGCCCCAAAAGTGTTGATTGTTGGAATGAATTATGAGGTCCCAAACCTTGCTTTTGCACCCGTCTTCTTGTTGATCATCATGATTCCATCCGGGTGGCAAGCAATCTGAATTCTCACTAAAGCGACCAAACAACTTCCTAGACCCATTCAGTTGAGCTTTACATCAGCCTTTGCATTTAAACTTTGAGCTTTCCACCATATTGAATCTTGCATGACGATTCCTACCACTAACTATCTCCCGCTTGCTCTTATAGCCACAAAGAGCTCTAAGCTGACCATCTGTCTCAAGTAAAGCATATTCAAGTGAACTAGTTAAGCTTAGAGATGAGAGATTCACCCACTTGAATGAAGGGATGGATGGTGATGGCTTTGGGGGAGAGGTCTCCAACAACTTTGGCAAGGTGATTTCCAACTCCATTCTATTGGGCTCTTCTTTGATAACTTTCACCTCTTTGCAAGCTTCTTCAATATCAACCTCTTCCTCTTGATAGCTTTCTTCCAATTCGATCTCTTCTTCATTGTTCACCAAGAGCATGGTAGGTTGTTCTTCTTCTTCTTTAATCTCCATATCAAGTCCAATGGAAGAGGATTCGAATGTAGATAAGAATTCATCAATGATTGAATCCATCTCTTGATCATCCCCTTCAAAGTCTTCAACCATGATATGCCTTGGAGGTTGTACACCCTCCTAAACATCAAATTCAAACTCCTTAGAAGGGGGCTCTGTGACTTGAGGTTCCCATGGACGTTCCGCATCTCCTAAGTCTTCGACCACTTCTTCCTCTTCAATGATTTCAGCTTCCTCCACTTATTCCAGTACAAAGTCATGCTACTCACTATCCACTAAAGCTTCTAGCTTCTCCTTCAAGCTGCGTTCTTCAATAGATTCTCCACATGAAGCCATGGGGGTTCCTTGAGTGTCCGAACGTCAAGAAGGTAATCAATTTATTGCTTGCTCCAGTTGATGAAGAGTTGCATAAAATTTTTCCACTGTTTCCTTGAGACGATCCTTTGATTCTTGTTGCGCTCGGCTATCATAAGTAGGATCATAGTGCTCTTGGATTGATGGATATGGATATGGTGTAAATTGAGGGGGTCCACCATATTCATCATCTTGGTATGCTTCCTGGAATGGCTCTTGACTATAGTAATTTGGTGGAGGTTGGTTGTCACGAAAGGGTCCACCATAACTATTGTCTTGGTATACATCAGAGAATGGTTGTTGGTTATAGCACATTGGAGGGGGTTGTTGCCAAGAGGGTTGATCAAATTCTTGTGGCTCCTCCCATCTTTGATTCTTCCAACCTTGATTCCTATTTTCTTTATAGTTTCCATTCCTTACAACAACATTGGAGCCAAACTTAAAGCCAGAGGGATGAGAATTCATACTAGCTAAAGAAAATAAGAACTAATAAAATTAATGAAAATAAACTCCTAAAACTATAAACACTAAAAAAATAAACGAAAAAGCAAATATTTACAATAACCAATAATAAGGCACACGTTTGTAATTCTCTAGCAACAGCGCCATTTTAACGAGCGGATTTTCTATCGGTAAAGAAATTCACAAGAATATAATCGCGTTGTAAGTATAGTTTCTAAACCAACAGAGAATCCTTTCGTACAAAAGTTTGGTTGTCACAAGTACAAACCCCCAATAAATAATAACCGAAGTATTTAAACCTCGGGTCATCTCTCAAGGAATTTCAAGGAAGTGTTCTTATTATTGGTTATGAGTTGTGTAAATTGGGGTTTTGGAGATGAGAAATAAGAAGAGTAAATTGTAGAGAAAATAGAATAATAACAATAAAAACTCTTGGCAAGGTATGAGAATTGGAAGTCCTATCCTAGTTATCCTTATCAATTGTGATGAGAATTGGCTTTTGCTCCCACTTGGTCAACCTCTAACTATGAAGGTAAGTTAAGTGGATAAATCAATTTGATTCCTCAGGTCCTAGTCAATTTCTAAGAAAAGACTAGAGTTAAGGGAATCCAAATCAATCAGCATAGAATTCCAATTTTTGATCAACAAGGAGTTTGATAACTCAAGTGTCTCTAATTACTCAACAAAAGCTACGAATGTAAAAAGCTAAATTAAAATCATAAATATGAAAT
The DNA here is from genome assembly GCF_000817695.3 of Arachis duranensis. Lineage (NCBI taxonomy): Eukaryota > Viridiplantae > Streptophyta > Magnoliopsida > Fabales > Fabaceae > Arachis > Arachis duranensis. The sequence goes on from NC_029781.3 coordinate 30,732,780, forward strand.
ACCACAAATTGCATTAAATAGAGAAATCAAATTAAACATGAGAATTCATAAATCAAAGTAATAGAATAAATAAAAATAGAAGAGAAACCAAAGAAAAGGAACATTGAACCTGGAATGAAGAAGAATAATCCTAAAACTAATAGAAACCTTAAATCCTAAATCCTAAGAGAGAGGAGAGAGCCTCTCTCTCTCTAGAAAAACTACATCTAAAACTAAAATTGTGAATAATGAATGGTGTCTAATGTTGTCCTGAGTCTCTGCATGTTCCCTGGCTTTAATCTGTGTTTCTGGGCCGAAAACTGGGTCAAAACACGGCCCGAAATCGCCCCCTGCGATTTCTGTTAATTCTGCATATTGTGCATGTCACGCATACGTGTCGTTTGATGATTTTTCTCTCCACGCGTGCGTGCCAGGCACGCGCTCACATTGTTTGTGCGAAATCCAATCCACACGTACATGTCAAGCACGCATCGCTGTGATTTTCTCTATTTCGCGCGCACGCGTGAGCAATGCGTGCACGTCGAAGCTCGCTGGTCATCTCCTTAGTTTCTTGTGTTCCTTCTATTTTTGCAAGCTTCCTCTCCATTCTCTAAGCCATTCCTGTCCTATAAAGTCTGAAAACACTTAACACACGTATCACGGTATTAAATGGTATAAGGGAGAATTTAAAAAACGTAATTTAAAGGCTTAGGAAGCAGGTTTTCAATCATAGCATAACACTAGGAAGGAATTGTAAAATCATGCAAATCATATGAATAAGTGGGCAAGAATTTAATAAAAACCACTCAATTAAACACAATATAAACCATAAAATAGTGGTTTATCAGTCGCCCACGCGCACGCGTAGATGGAATTAAACGCCCACTGATGCCTACGCGTCAACCACGCATATGCGTGGGTGCGTTTGTGCCCCAGCCACAAAATTGGCACAAAACAGGCACAACTCTCGAGAATTTTGGCTAGGAAACCATTCTAGCACATCGACGCATACGCGTGGACGGTTCATTTTTGAAAAACGACGCGTACGCGTCAGGCATGCCTACGCGTGGAGGGTATTCTGCTAGAAATTTTTCTAAGTTAAAAGCTGCAGAATTCACAGATTAAACCCCGAATCTTCCAACGGACATAACTTCTTCATTTTAAATCATTTTTCACCCGTTCTTCAAACGGCATGAACATCCCGGATCTAATTTTATTTCTAAACAAGTTTGGCACAAAACAGAGATCCGGAGTCCAAGTTATGTCTCGTCAAAGTATGCCCGAAAACCATATTTTCATACCAAAACCATAAGTGCCATTTTCAAACAAACCAATTTCATCCCTTATCAAAATCAACCAAAACATATCAATTTCAACCCTTTTTGAAATCAATCAAAATATAGCAAAATTCAATATCAAGCGTCCTCAACTCACACATTCATATTTTTACCACTCTTTCCCATACCAATCTCCAACAACACCATTTTCAATCAACCATCATTATACACAATCAATATCATACTCACCATCATCATGGTTTCACCCACAATTCAACCTCAATTATACATCAAGCATATATCACAACATGCATTTTTCTCATATATCACATCATCGAGGCATCAATATTCATAATCACATATATGACCACATCATATATCTTAACCATTCAATAACATCAATAATTCAATGCCTATCTTAGGGCCTCTAGCCTAAGTTTTCATACCACATTACATTTTAGATACAGAAAATCGAGACCATACCTTAGCCGATTTCTCCGGCTCAACTGGAGCACTTCCAAACCACTTTTCTTCAAGCTCTCAAGGTCTCAACACCTCCAAGAACAGATTTTAGCACACAAAGCCCTCTTCCAAACTTTCCAAAATCACCAATCAAGCTCCAATACACATATATAAAATGCCTAAGCCACAATATCATACCAAAAACACAAGAGCTCAATACCCAAAATCACAAATTCAATATTCTCACTAGGGTTTGAGATATCTTACTTTACCCAGGGTTCAAGGAGACAAGATTAGCCTTCTCCTTCAAGAGAGTTGGGTCCTATAACATCAAAGAGCCCAAAATTTCAACACATTTCACCATGAAATTCGAATTTAGGGAATGCAAAACTGAACCAAAATCGTGACTTACCTCAAAAATAGAGTAGTGGATTTTATAGAGCTCTTTGCGGTGAACGTGTGGCCGCAAACGGTGCGACAATCAGAGCTCTAGATCAAAAGTTATGGTGGTTTGAAGATTAAATGAGAGAAAAAACTTGAGAGAATGTTCTTCCCCCTTGTGCCTCCATTTCAGAGTGTTCCTGGTGTTAGTGAGGAGAGAGAGTGCTGAAAATTAGGGTATTAGGTTTAGTTAGGTTGGGCCAAGGGCCCAATATGGGTCCGATTGGCCCGGTTTGGCCCGTTCGGTCCAATCTTGATCCAATTTCTATAAAATTAGTATCGAAATTCTCGTCTCAATCTCCTCTATCATATTAAGGCATAAAAATCACATTTTCGACTTTCTAGAATAAATTCTCATTTATGGGTTAATTAGCCATTAATTAACCGGATTTTACATAATTTTATTTTATACTATTATGATTTTCTTTCTTCTCACTTTTCTTTTCATCCAAACAAAAGAAAATTTTCTCTCTATTTTCTTTCCATCTATTTTCTCTTAATCCAAATAACAAACAAATAACTTTACTTTTTCTTCTATTTTCTTTCCTCTCATTTTCTTTCTTCTTATTTTCTTTCCTTCCATTTTCTTTTCTACATCCAAACAAAGCCTTAGTGACTACGAAAAAAAGACTATATTGAATAAATGTTGGAGGATTATTTTGTATAATTTAGAACATAAGAGATTAAAGTGTTAATTTTAAAAACTTCATAGACTGATTTGGATAATTACTTGCTCCTAATTTTGATATGTAATATAAAATAAAATTTAATTATTTTATATCTTATATGTTGTAACAAAAAAATATTTTTAATATAATAAAAATTTTGTTCCATACTTAGTAATTTAAGTAAATAAAAAAAGATTTATAATTTTTTTATATAGGATAGTAATATATTTCATATTTGTTTATTTATTTAAAATATATTATATAAAAATAAAAGGTATTTATTTACTTATGTATTGACATATTTTATATTTAGTAAATTTTATCAATACTCTTATATTAATTTGAATATCATTTAATAAAACCCAACACTTTATCAAAGTAGTATACCTAATAGGTACAAAGTTGTTTATGTTTATTTTTGACAAATTCGAACATGACAATCAGAGAATGAAAATAAAAACAAAAACCTGGATTGAATATTAATGTGAATTAAGGCTATGTTTGGTTAGTGTCATTTAGACACAAAGACATAAACATAAATACATAAATACATATAGATACAAATATACACAAATTTTATGATTATATTTGGTGATGATATACAAGACACAATATCTAATTCAAATATCTATTTTATCCTAAACATAACCATCACTGTCATTATCATTTGTTTCTAACACCAATGCTAATTTCTCAAATTCAATCCAAATCAATATCATCAAAAAACTTAATTATTAGTTTAACAATTCAAATTAAAAATTGAAATAGAATGAAAAATTTCAATAATTATATTTTAAAAATTAAAAACTGATCAACAATTAAAATATAAAGAAAAATAAAAGTAAGAGGGATGTGATGAGATTTGAGAAAAGTGATAGAAGCAAAGAAGAAGGTGATGACAAACTGCAGATCTATAAAAAAAAAAAAGAAAACAGAGAAAGCTGGAATAGATCTGAAAAATGGTGGTGGTGAAGCAATGAGACCCATGGCAGTGATGCAATGAGACTCATGGTAACGACGATCTGTAATGGCGAAAATGGGGTGACATGGTGACATCTATGACTGCCAAAAAAGAGGCACAAAGATAAGAGAAATTTTACAGTCAAATTCAAGAAAAAAGAAGTTTTGTGGCCAGATTTGAGGGTCAAGGGAAGAAAGAAACAGAAGAAGAAAGTGGCTACAGTAGAGGAAGAAAAAAAAATGATTACAGTGGAAGATGAAAGTGTGTAAAGGAGAAAATGAAGGAGGCTGAGATAGTGTAGAAGAAGAAGAGACTAAAAAAATTAAATAAATGAGGATAAAATTAGAATTTTAAAAAATATTAAGGATAAATTTATCCAAAATTAAATTTTAAATTGTGTCTTATCGTATTTTATTATTTCAATGAAATATAAAATACGTATATTTTGTGTATTTTAGTGTATAACTGTATCTTTTTATTTTTATGTCTTATAAAATAAATATTGAATATGTGTAACCATGTCTATGTCTTTAATAGACATAGATATTAACCAAACGAGTCTTAATGTCCATTAATTAAATGTGACTGGATTGCACGTAAAGAAAAATTAGATGAGATAGAAATTTGGGAGTGAAAACTGAAATGATGGCTGGGTTTGAATATGGAGTAAGGAAATTGCACAAGGAATTGTCACGTGGAATAAACAACTGAGTTGTATAACGATGTAACATAATAATAACTAGATGATAGATAAATAGATAGATTTACATAAACTAATATTAATGTTGACTGAAGAGTAGGAAAAAAAACTAATAATTGAATCAGTCAAACTTAAGAGAAAGAATATTTTTAGGATTACCAAATATATACTAACACCTTGCCATGGCCCACTATTTAGATAATAGAGTTATAACCAAACAATACCCAAAATATCTAGGTGATTGCTACGGTACGATGATAAATTAATACGTACCGATACGTTTAAGATATAGACAAATAACAATAAGCTATGTGGAATTTATTTTCCACGTCAGCATTTAATTTTTTTTTAAATATATAGTATATCATCACTTTTACTAAAATACCATTTTAATTAAATAAAATAAAAAAATATTTATTTATTTAATTTTATAAAAAGACTTAAACATCCTTTCTTTATTTGATGAGACAAAAATATCCTTTTAAATTAATCAAATTTTAAAATTAAAAAATTAAACAAAACAAAAATATATCTAAAAAAATTGTTTTTGAAATCTAAGTTTCAGAAATCCTTTTCATCTTGTCAAGTTCTTCGAATAAAAAATTGTTTCTGAGTTTCAAAAATCTTCTTCATCTTCTCAAGTTCTTCCCTCCCCTTCGTATCTCTCTCTCTCCCCCCTGGAGCTCGGTCTCTCTCATCTCTCTCACCGTGGCGTCGCCGTTGCTCTCTGTCTCGTCATCGTCTTGCACATAGTCGCGCGCGCCTTCGTTGCGCTCTTCGTCGCCGGCGGCAGAAGCAGCAGGTTCAGGGGCTCGTCGTCTTCTTGCTTCGAGTGTCGCCGTCAGCCTCCTTCGCGCAATTAGAAGCTGCTTCATGATTTGGTGAGTTCTAACAAAGGTAGGATTTTATTGTTCCAAGTTAGTTGAAACTTGAAACCGTGACGCTGATGTTTTCTTCCCTTTTCATCGCCACAAAGAAACCTTATATTCTGGCTCACCCACTTCGCTAGATCACACTGTCATTTGATGATTCCATCAATATCATTGTTTATTTAGTTGTTAATCAACCACTTTGTTAATGTAAAATAAATTGAAATTCTAGGTTTGGGTAAAGTGGGGATAGAGACGCCAGTTCATTCCCCAGAACAAGCTAGGTAACTTAATTGATAATTTTTTATAATAGATCAGTTGTTCATTCCTTCTTTGAATTGTCCAGTTATATTTAGGTCTTCCTAGTTTGTTATTAGTGCAACAATTGTCAGTGATTTGACTTTTAGGTTGGATACTACCTGATTTTGTTACAAAGTAGAAATTTGCTTCGATTCAATTTAATACATAGGTGTTTACTCAGCCGTTTATTGTTTTCCATCTTGTTCCATCATTGTGACTAAGCATGCACTTTGTTACTCAAATATTACAGGGAAATCATTTGGATTTACGGCTTGTTCGGAACCAGTGGCTTTTAATAGATCCCAAAATACATTTTCTTATGTCAGAGGCAAATGAAGACAAAACATCTGGAGATTATATCTACCTACTCTTTTCTTTTACTATTTCAAATGATATATAATTCCCATGCTCATTGCATTTCAGGATGGTTATGTTCCGTATCATTCTGCCAGAATTGAACCGAGTTCAGCGGCTTCTTTGCATTCCTCTAAAAGAGGGAAAATCTTCCATGAGATGCTAAATAATTTGTTGGGCCAAATCCAAAGTGACTCTGACCATCGTGTGGTAATCCGATGTGATGTCAACTTCAACACGGCTTGCTGTGGCAGAAACTTAAACACACTTATTGGACGCACTGCACATATTGAGTTCTTGGAGTCCGACATTTTCGCCAAGTTCATAATGTGGTCTTTCCCAGAGCTGTTCAGATAGTAAACAACTGAATTTCCATAATTCAGGCCATTTTGTCAGTTTAGCAAAACAGATAGGGCGACCGAAGAAGGCTTTCGGAGCAGTGTAATTGAAACAGCCAAGAGATGCTGAATTCAAGTCCGTCAAATGTCAAAACTCCATGGCATTCGGCTTGATTCTCGCAGTCTGAATCATAATCCTCCAAAAAATGTGCCTGTATTTTGCTTACATGGGGAATCTTGTGGCATGTGTGGAGCAACAGGCCTTGCATGGAAGGGGAATATAGCCTTTTTTTCTAACTAGTGTTCCCTGTACTCTGCTAAAGGACCTGAGCTTTTGCATTTATGCAAGGGCAGAATAATGTAAATTAAATCAGGCATGTACAATTACAAAGAACAAAAACAAATATTTATTGTATCATATCTGACAAGTATATATAATATTGTTAGATCTGCTGCAGGCTTAGAAAACTAGAGATAATGTTGTACAACAAAGTTTATTAATCCTTCCTTGTTAAGTAGTGTTATTTTTGTTAACTGTTCCGGTGGCAGTTGTTATGATCTTGTCTATGGTTTGGTTCTTTTGTCTCTTCTTTATACATGTATATCTGAAGCGGCTAATGTTTGTTGCTTTGTGTACTGAGCTTTCCAATGAGCCAAATGAAGTTGTCTCCATTATTAGACAATGCTAGAAATCTAGTATTTCTGGCATAGTTGTAATAGTGAGACAAACTTAATATAGAAATATACATAGTAACAAAAAATGTTCACGAGTCTAGACAAGATTAGAACAAATCATGAACACAAGCAATTTATTTAAATAATAAGAATTTAAATTTTAATGCACTGTGCATCTAATTAGCTTAAATGTCCATCCAATAAAACAGACATGATTGGATGAATGTGTAAATGTACTAATACATCAAAATTAAACTCAAATAATAGATTGTCAGTTTGTTATACGTTTCAGGTGTTTGGACAAATGATAATAACATTTTGTTGAAAGAAATTTTCTTCTGAAAACAAATTATTAAATCTGAACACATTGCACAATGCACATGTGTCATGCCTCACTGGAACAGAGAATAAATTCTATTTAATCTATCGGCTGTCTCCATTTTCATAAACACGAGCTGATGTTTCTTTAAGGCATCATACATTCTTCTTATGAATAAGCAACACATTCAGTTCATTGAGAATAGAAACATAACATGCAACTTACATAATACAGGCATTCAAATGAAAATTTTAAACTCTATTTAATAACTTCAACCCAAACCTTAGCAACAGGAAATCATTCAGACAGAACCTTCGGCATTAGAAATTTACTCACATAAGTGTGAGAAAATACTTGCTATATATAAATATATATTTTAAGCCACCAAACCATAAAATATTTATGAAGTGATTATGTTTTCTTATACAAAGTACAGATATATAAATACAATGTAAAACAAGGAAGCTAAATGATTTATCAACTAAGCTTGTCTACTCATTCTTCCTCCTCCCCAAAAAGCTGGTAAGATGTAAAAATATACATGTTCCGCAAATTTGTACATCTGGTAAGCTCAACAATCCAACATTTTCATTGATCTGCATAGCTGGATGAGCCAACGTAATCAAGACCTCAGTTCGGCACGTCATAATCTTCCGGAATGCCTCCCTCACTTAGCGCTCCAGTGGATCCAGTCCAACTCTAAAAGCTTCACAAACATGAGTGAGCTCCTTCATGTCCTGTTCAATTTCCATTTCCTGATCCTCTGTCAAGGGAAACTGAGGTGAATCCACCAAGTCTGTCAAGTGATGGGTACATAGCTCAACTCGATATATCTTCTTCAACAATCCATTTGAGTTCCGGTGATCTCACTTCTTTGACTCCTCCATGATCCGTTCATAAAGGGTGTTAACCGGCACGCTCCAAGAAAATTGCCGTGAGATTGAAAAGTGAATGTTTAGACCCCTGTCCTGGCAGGGAATTGCTGCAACAAGGGTCCACAAAACAAACAAGAGAATACAATTCATTATATAAACAGGAACTGCAAGTCCTCTTGTAGCAGAAATCTCATTCCCACGAGGTGGAACAAGGTTGCTTGAAATGGACTGGAGTTGCTTGGCAGCAGACCATGATCGAGAGACACTCCATGAATGCGATCGTGAATGCCCTGCCGAGTGTTGATCCTTGCTCGAGTTATGATGCCCAAAAGATCTATTACGTTGCGAAAAAACTGATCCATAGTCTTTCTCCGCGAGCATTGCCAATGCTAAATCCATCAGTGCCTTTCTTGCCCTCCGGAACTGGCCTTCATTCAATGCTCTCTTATTCGAACCCAAGGTAGAAAGCACAATATCCAGATGCTTTTGCCATGTACGAATCTTCTCAACCCCATCATGGCTTGCATTACAAATATCAAGCGCCTTCACTGACTTCTCAAAGAATTCAGAAATCAAATGATCTAAGGGGGGTTTTGAAACCTGCTCTTTATTAAGCCCCATTGACCTGTCATTGAGAATAAGAATAACCAAGGTCAGATATGTACTAGTAGACCATTATCAACAAGGTTGAGAGAGAATAAAACCTTCCAGGATGGTGAGTCAAAAGCCAAGAAGACAGCTTCTTTAAATCGATCCTTATAGCGGAGTATTGCCAGACCGCCAAAAGTGATGCCAACTGATAATATTTTTAATTGATAAACTCTTATAAACTGATAAACAAAACCAGTCATTTACCATCCAAAGGAAATGCTCAAGCAGGGCTAGTTCAAACTACACATAAATCCAATCCATGCCCTACATTTCACAAGCACTAAAGTGATGCTTCAAAGCATAACTACATGAAAAGAAACATATCAATAGCATCACATTCACATTAATCGCATTATTTGACTTTTCTAAAGTCAAAACCAATCCAAAACATATTAAGATACATGCATGTGAATCTAAATAGACATATGAGCCGAGTAAGTTTACCTTTTTTCTCTTATCAGACAGCATCTTCAAAACTGAGCATAAATGAACCTTAAATTATTTAACCAAAAGCTGCATCAACCAGCCCCTTCTCTCGGGTGTAATCCAAATAACCCGAACTCCCACTTCCACTTCAAACCCCAGAAAAAAGGGAAAACCAGAGTTGCACTAGAACTCCCGCATCAAGAGGGAATGATCAAAATGCAAAAGATTTTGGTAACAATGAAAAAGGCAATAACCACTTAGCATTTTGGTAACAAAAGGCAATAAACTCTTAGCATTTTAGTAACAAAACAAAAGATTTTTCAACTGAAATAAAAAATAACGGCAAGTGAATGGACTAAATAGCATAAAGACAGAAAATTCACAACCACCTTCTTATGCAAGGAAACAGGCAAGCATTGTTTATAAGCCTAAACCAGTACAAGTCATGTGATGATAAATAAATATTTGAGCCTTAATCATTTAAAGAATCTTTACAACTCATGAAACAGCTTGAGTTATATGAGAAAGTGGCAAGAAATTTAACTTTGTTAACCAAAATATTCAACTTCTTGGCAGTTATTTCTCTCAATAACTGCATAGAACTGCTATAAAGCTTTCTTTGACATGAAGCCAGCAGAGAATGTGATAAGTAAATAACTCAATTGGAACTTCAAATTGCATAAATTAAAAATATAATATATAGATTATAACTCTATGGCTTTTTGTTGTTGATGGCATCATTCAAAAGTCCAGCCCATGTATTGCTATCACGGGGTCCACTAGAATACGACGAGACATACGAAAACTGAGGATATGATGTAATTCCGGCAGTAGAAGGATATTGGTTGAAATACGCCATGCCATTTGGAACAGGATGAAAAGGAATAGGGAGGACTCCACCATAAGGTTGATAAGGAAGGACCACTGGATAATGATGCATAGGATACTGTGGCAATCCTGGTATCTTGGTTGTGGCTGCATCTGGAACTTCGGTCGCTTCTATTCCTGATGTGTTGGTCTTAGCTTTTAATGTCTCTTCACTTAGACTGATTTCTTCGGTCTAAACATAAATCACAATTTTTAAATAATTACGATACAGAATTTATGCAAAGTCTTTGTCTCACTCGCCCTTAAACTCTCGGTTGCACTTATGGTATTGGATTAATATAATTTAAATTCAAACTAATACTTTAATTTTCCTTCTTGAATTATCTAATATAAATTATTAGATATGCAAAATGTTACCTTCTGTCGATTTTTTTTGCCATTTGCTCTAATCTTCGGTGTCTTTGTCAATTTAGATACAGACTTCTTGCTTCCATAACCCTTGAATTTTTTGTAACAGAATAATAAGAAATAATATAAGCACTACGAGAATAATATGTTTTAAATTTGAATTGAAATGACAATAAATTTGATAGATGGTATAACATGGACAAGTGCTTACTTTAAAATTATTTTTATTGTGCACGGGTGTATTTTCTACTGATTTTGTGTTCTTTTATTGTGCACGGGTATATTTTCTACTGATTTTGTGTTCTGAGAGGGAGTCCGTTTATTGGCATCACATTCTTCAACCTGCTAAAAAAAGTTTTAAAAATTGCTCAAAATATAGCATTATTTAATAGTTCTGCGAAAGACACTAAAATAATAGGTAAGCATAAAGTATATCCTTAAGCAAGGCATTATATTAATACCATTGGTTCATCTTCAGCATTTGAGTATTCGGCGGGGGAGTCCTCCTTGGCGAGTAATGGACATGTCCTAACGAAATGCCTGCCTGACTTACAATGCGAACATCTTCGCCTCTTTTGCCCTTTTGGAACCTTTCTTGGAGCCCCTTTTGACTTCACAACAGTTGGATCACCGATTAGCGCTGAAGTGAGGGAAAGCCTCGCTTGTGCATCACCTTTATTTTGCACCTTTGAAATTAGCTTAAGTAACTCACCTGAGATTTCCCTATAGTCTGCTAAATTTTTGGAAGAAATATCACAAAGCTTCCAAAAAATAGATGCCATTGCACCGCGTCTAAGTGTGGGCGCTATATCATCAGCGGCGTCTTGCTCGCCAATTGAGCATATAAAATTACTCTTTGCATCTCTTGTCCATCTTTTCAGGATAAGAGATGTAGGGACGCAATTTGCATTGCAATGCTTCAAGACCCCAAAGATGTGGGAGCACGGTAGTCCACGAGTCTCAAATAGCCTGCACTCACATGCAAACAGGTCCTTGTCTTTATTGTAAGACACTTTAACTTCCCATTGCTGATTAAAATACTCACTCGTGCTGTACTCAACAATGTCTCTACTGTTTGGGCATTCAGTCACATTTAAAGCACCTGCTGCTTCTATCTCATCTTTCACAAGTTTAAAAATATTTCTAGTATAAAGTTCAGCAGCTTGTTTCTCAAAACTTTCCAAGCACGTAGTCAAAACAGGAAACTTATAAAAGGTGTCAAAGTCAGCAGTAAGATGGTTATTTCGGTAATGCCTTAGTACTTCACTAAATTTATGCATGAATTCAAGGAGACTGGTTTTACTGTCAACATAGTTCTTCAATAATGAATGAATTCCCTCACACTGTGATGTAGTTCTTATGCGGCCAAAGAAGTGCTCCCTCAAATATGCGGTAGCCCACTTCATTCTGTCATTATAAATGACCTGGACCCATTCATTCTCGGCAAGTCCGTATTTGGATATGATCTCATTCCATCTCTGTTCAAATATTTTTACGGTAAATTGTCCATACAATAATACACTAAAATCGTCCCAAAAATGCTTATTTTTTATATTCTGTACCGCATTACGATGGAGATGCCATGCACAAAGGCGGTGTGGTATACCAGGAAATACTTCTAAGATAGCCTCTCTCATAGCACGGTCTCCGTCTGTCACAACGCCTCCGGGTAGTTTTCCTGACATGATTTCCAAAAATTCCTTCAGTGCCCACTTGAAAGTTTCGGACTTTTCATCTGAGAGCAGAGCGCATCCAAAGATAGTCGTCTGGCCATGGTGGTTGGTCCCTGAAAATATGACTAAGGGCTTGTTGTATACATTTTTCTTGTAAGTGGTGTCAAAAGCCAGTACATCGCCAAAACATTCGTAATCAACAACGCTTTCTTCATCAGCCCACACCAAATTATCCAACCTACCATCCTTTAAGGTGAACTTTCCTAGAAATAACGGGTCACTATCTTCCTTAGAAAACAGATAGGCCAACACAGCAAATGCATCATCGTCTTTCACTTTGCCACGCCTAGTCTTACTAATGTGGTTATGTAAATCTTTGCTAGTAAAACCCACTTTACCATATCCACCTTTTTGGGAAACCATGTAACCCATTATGTGGCAAGTTTTAACACCACATGCTCGCAAGCTGTCTGCTTGTGTTTTATCGGCCTCATCAAGCCCACGATTCACGGCAATAAGATGTCTGTACTTAGGTGGACACAGTGGATGATTGTGTTCACTCTCAAAGACACTGACTTTCCACTTACCCGTTCTATAGTGACGAATGAACCGAATCCTCGCCTTGCAGTTGACACGAGTAATTGCCCTATGCTCCCTTTACCGATTGTCCCTTTTAAGGTGCTTCCAATGTCTTTCTCCTGCTTTATTGCAAACCAACTGTCTTGTATTAATGTTGCCATTAGCATCCACCGTCTTCAAGTCTTTTCGGGACACAAATCCATAGCACTTGGCATATTTGGCATAAAATTCACAAACTTGAGATTCTGTATCAAACGCCAGTCCCCATATGTCTTCGATGGTCAAATCAGTTATCAACTTTTCCAAACCACCAGCATTAATTATATCGCCTCTGCTTCATCTACAGTTACATCCACCATATCATCACTTTCATCGGAACTACACTCATACTCAACACTTAAATCCTCAGATTGATGACCATCCTTATACGACTCTTTGCCATCATTCTCCATGACTGAACTTAAAATTTTAACATGTTAGGTACTAACTAAATGCTAGGAGAATGGAATAGGCAAAATAAACTAAACTTTTTTTTAATTAAAATTATTGGTCAATCAAATCCTATGAAACCTAAGAGCTATTAGTGCATAAGAGTGTTAAAACAGTTTTTCATACTTAAAAAAATTCGAAGAAACATGTGGAAGTCTAAGCTCAACTTCTAGGTGTTTTCACAGTTTTCTTAGTCATCCCTTGCATTTTCTCAACAGGTTCAATTCAATTTTCTTCTGAATTTCTTGAATTTCTGTGTGTGATTGATTTTCCCTTTTTTGCTTTCAATTTTCCATTAGTTTCTGATAAAGTAAATTCATTTATCATGTGTTTCCCAGTTACAGTTTACTACTTGTGTAACTGATTATTCTTTTCTTTTCTTTTTTCGTACAAAAAATCCAGTTTTCTATGAATATGATTATGGAAAACAGAAGCTTAACATCATTCAATTGTTAGGAAATATGGCTTCGGGCAAAGATGAGACAAAGGTAGAATTCTGAAAATAAGGCAACATTTCTTGTGAAATTGACTGTATTTGTTGTTGTTAATTATTTAGTTATCTTTTGTAATAGTACTGTCCAGGAGAAGATGGCAGAAACCGAGTTTTTATCACCAATGGTGAAGTCTCTAACAAGAGATGCAGAAGAGAGGAGGGAAGCAGTGGGACTGCTACTAGAACTCTTTGATCTTCCTGTAGTTCGAGGGCAAATTGGAAGAATTCAAGGGTGCATTGTAATGTTAGAATGATCTTCCTGCTTGAGGTATAAATCACTCAAGTTGTCAAACAGCTACCCTAATAATTGAAGCATAGAAGACAGTTGTTTGCTTTATAAGCATTGGAGAATAATCTGAGTCTGTCCATATCAATACTAGAGGGGAACAAAAAAGGAAATATTCTTTTTTTCTAGTGGAAATTTGTATTATTAAGGGTCTTTTTTAATACCTTACTGTAAGTTTTTGTGCTCTTGTCATGTTTGGGTCACATTGATTTTTGTTGATATAAGTACTGTAACACTGCTTTGTCATGTACCAACAGAGGGAGAATTCTTCTGTGTATTATTTTTCTTATCTATAAGATCATAGATTCAAATCAAGCATATAATTCATATTTCATATTTCCAGTACAAATCAACAAAACAACAAATTTTCAAGTTTTTAACAACCATGTAAAACACAGAACAAATCAATAAAACAACATAATTCATAACAGAAAAAGATTCAAGCATATTCATATTCATAACAGCAAGTCAGCAAGAAGTGCAGAAAAAAAGTAAGTTTACAACTTACAAGTGCAATGCAGAACAGAGCGGGTGTAATGCGTTTGACAAAACAATCATTAAACTTCAAGTGCAGAAGCAGATTACAGAACTGGAGCTTACCTGTTTGACAGAGTCACAGAGCAGAAGGGCGAGGCAACGGCGAGTTCGACCGGAAAAGCAATGGCGACTGAGTGAGGGCGACGGCGCTGGAACGGCAAGTTCGACTGTGCGGCAACGGCGAGTTCGCGGGTGACGGGTCTGTATCTGTCCTATTCCTACTCCCTTGGTTGAGTCGGTTCCTTCAGAATTCAGACCGGCGGTGAGACGAAGAGGATGACGGTGGGTGGCTGGGGGCTGGGGGCTGGGTGAGTGAGGTGAGGCGGACTGGCGGAGGGCTGATAGGGTTAGGCTTAGGCGCCGTTAGGGTTGGGGGGAAAAGGGGAGAGAAAGTGGAAACTGGGGTCGGGTGGGGGGGGGGATTGAGAGAAAGTGGAAACTAGGGTCGGGTGGGGGTGGGGATTGGTAGCCCGTAGGGCTTTTCTTCTTTTTTTTTTTTAAATAAACCAAAACGACGTCGTTTTGGAAAAGGAATAGAAGAAAAAATTTTCCTGAACCGGTCGGTTAACCAGAAACCGTCGGTTTTCCGGTTTTCATCAAAACCGATCGGTTCAACTCGGTTCGAAACGGCTCTCTTCCTTATCCGGTTACATCACTCAACCGGACCGGTTCTGGGTCTGGTTCACCAGTTTTTCGATCGAACCGGCCGGTCCGGTCCGGTTCTTACAACTATGGCTCCAGCACTTGCCTTTCTTCTTCTTTTATTTTTTCTTTTTTTATTTTTTTCTTAAAAACCAGACGGTTCTATCGGTTCATTGGTTAACCGCCTGTTCGACCGGTTATTTGCCAGACAGTTTCTAGACTTATCCGGACCGGTTAGTTGACTGGATCCCGATTAATTCGGTGGAACCAATCAGTCCGGTTCGAGCAGTCGATTCGAAAACCGTTCGCAGAACTTGGCGTTTTTCAATTATTCCAAAAATTTGTATAGGTGACGGTTCGGTTCGACCGACCAGACCGATTTTCAAAAGATAAATTATAACCATTCTCTCATGTTTTTATTTTAAAATGCTTAATACATTTTAGTATCAAATTTTCAATTAAGCTTACAACACAGAAGTGGTTCAAGGAATAAAAATGCTAGAGTGAAACTTAATCTTCACCTAAATTCAACCATAATCGAACGAAAGATAGAAACATTAATTTTCAACAAGAGTCCATAAAAATATAGTGCATAATAATTTTTTAAGTAAAAGAGATGAAACTAACAAGTCTTAGTAGTTAATATAATCTAAACATGACTACATGGCAATTATGATTATTTAATTTTTGTTTGACTCCTTTTGTTTATACTTATTGTAATTCCTGGTAGCATATTCAATGACATTACGCAGCATCAAATTGTGGGGCCTTAGAATCAAATCCAACGCAAGTCGCATCCTTGTACCATGATTAACCTGAAAAATATAAGTATTTTAGGTTACCAACAAAACCATACACATTAGCAATTGTAGTACTTTTTTTCTAGCAAAAGAAAATTACATTTATTGTATAACTATACGTCTTCCTGTAGTTTGTCATCCAAGTTGCCACCCATACCCCACAATCATTGCTGTGTTAAATAAGACGTGGTTAGCTTATGCAGATAAAAATTTGAAAGAGGAAAACACAAATACAGATATTCCTTACGAGTCAGGAGCTTGCTCTCCTGTTTCTAGCATATCCACAAATGCAAAATCAAATATCCTTGGCCTGAACGAAGTGTTGTATTTATAGAACGAGTCATACTTGAGCATATCTTCCAGATATTTTGCCTATTTATATAGGAAAAAAATTAAATAAAGGACAATATTTGAAACCTAAAAAAATGTCATAAAAGTGAAAATGGTGAAAGTTAATTTACCAGCTTTACTATACTCGATTTCTTTTGCTCTTTATTTGTAGCAATCGGTAGGGAGTCTAGCAGAATTGTTTGATGATTGCACAAATCAAAAACAACCAGATACCAATGTGTGTTGTTCTCGTTGACAGGTAAAAAAATCTAATACCAACTTTCACGTATTAGAATATTACTAGATACATTTTTTTAAAGGTATATATCAGTTCATAAATATAAATGCCATTAAATAATAAAAAATTAAAAATACAATAAATTATATACCTTTTTTAGACCTTTATCAACTTTTCCCATAAATTCTTTTTGATAATATTTCAACAGAACTTCAATTTTGGTATCACATTGCAGTATGAATTGCTGAAAAAGACAAGTTTGAAAAAGACATTGCGTACCAAAAACACAGCTGGCAAATACCAGTGTGTTTGACATCCTATTTCTTTCTCCTGCATGGTTAGCATAGTAGCCACCAAATCTAACACCTATGTGGTAAATAATAAATATATTAGGAATTAAAGTATGCTAGAGATAGCAGTTTAATTATGCACTTACATCCCCATGTACCCCGCTCCTTGGGAATTAATGACTTGAAATTGTCACGAGTTCCGCTAAATTTGTTTGTTGTCACCAAATACTCATCACTACAAATACGAATCACATTAATATTGAACTATTTTTTAATATTTAGTATATAGATAATGAGATATTTAACCTTCGTTTATTTGGTGCAAACACATAGGTTGCCATTTTAATATCTAAGTCATCCAAATCCATGTATGCAGGAGGCTTAAATAAAATCGGAATCCACTGCAAAAAAAAAATTAGTGAGATCACTAAGTTATGTAACCGTAGAGGATTCATGCGAATGCCTGAGATATGAGAACTTACAGATGGCCATTCAATTCTTCGTTTATTGTGCTCGATATTTTCTTGGTTTAGGGTAGGCATGCTAAAAGAATATCCACTTGGTGTACTCTTTTTTAAGAGTGTCTTTTGCTCCTCAGTTACAGATTTGTGTGAGGTCCCTGGTGGAGTTTTTTTATTTTTTGAAAAGTTGTCTTTAATGGAGGCAGCCTTCACACTAACCTTATTTTCAGACAAATGTGAATTCCAGACAATTCTTCTCTTGGCCATATATATCTTCTTATTGCGTACACTTGTCTGTTTTGATGCCTTTTTATTTGTACCAGAGTCAGACTGATGATGTTGTGGAGACTTTAGCAGTTTAAGAATTTCATCTGTATCTCTTGGATTACTAGATTCAAAAGGATATAAGAAAGTAGGAGGCTGAAAATTTGTGACAGTTGGACCTACAATAAATGATGGTGGGAATATGTTGTATAGTGATGGATGCATGGTTGTCGGATATTGGTTAGAATATACTGCAGCAGTATAAAAGCCAGGGTAGATAGAATACAAAAATTAGGACATGTGTGGTATATGGTTCAAGTACGAATAATTTAAGAGTTGGTTATCAATAGCATTAATGCTAACATCTCTTGTGTCTCTCTTGTAATCTCTATGTTGAGGTGATCCGGATGATTTTCGCTTACCCATATCAAACACTCAAATATATATGTAACACAATTAGAATTATAATGTGAATATAATTTGCTAATGATATGCTGAGGAGTGTTCTCATATATATACAAAAATTTTGTTTGTTTATTCTTTATTATTGAAAAATATCTTTCAAAGGATTTTATTGTTATATATATATATCACATAATATAATTATAAAGAATGTGTATCTATGATTGTAATTTAAAAAGATTTACTATTTAAAGTGGATATTATTTTTTTATAAATAATTTAAAATAGATCATATTATTCAAATTTATTATTTTAACTTGATATTATAATGTACATGCTAAAGATCTTATAATGCGAAAGGCTTTGCCTATTAATACATAATATTTATTAATAAATATTTAATTTTTTTAAAAGATCATAACATTACCAAAACATGCTAATTTTAATTTTATTATTCAATGTGATAATAAATACGTAATATTTAATAATAATTATATAATATTTTCAAAATTATATATTATTGTAAATTTATTATTTTTATGTGGAAATTATTCATAATAGATATTATTATTTAAATTTATTATTCAACGTGACAATAAATATGTAATATTTTGGAAAAAATACTCTAAAAGATCGTTAGGAAGACTTAATTATTAAAAATAACCTTTAGTACCAAAATTATTAAGAAGGACCAAATCTTTTTATAATATTTAAGAAGAAAAACTAAATCTTTTTATAAGAAGATAAATATATTCTTAACTATTTTTTATTTATCATGTATAATCTTTAATATATGCTATTTGATTTACAATGTTATATAGATATTTATGAATATTCACTTGGGATTAATTAGTTAATTAATTTAAAAAGAATTATTCTAAAAGATTGTTAGGAAGATTTAATTATTAAAATATTAATTTTTAACTATTTATTTATTTATTTATTTATTTATAATTTTTATATTAAAAAATTTTATTTTTTCTAAAATTTTGGTAATTTTTATTATTTATTTATTTATTTATTATTTTTATGGTCTTTTATCTTTTTTCTAATTAGGTAAAGATCATAAAAATAAAAAAATACATAAAATAAATAATTAATTAATTAAAATTACTAAAATTTTAAGAGAAATAAAATTTATCAACATAAAGATTATAAAAAATAAATAAAAAATAATTAAAGATATATTTATCTCCTTATAATAAGATTTGATTCGTTTTCTTAAATATTATAAAAAGATTTAATTCGTTTTCTTAAATATTATAATAAGATTTGATTCGTTTTCTTAAATATTATAAAAAGATTTAATTCGTTTTCTTAAATATTATAAAAAGATTTGGTCTTTTTAAATAGGGAAAATTATTCTAAAGGACCGTTAGGAAGATTTAATTATTAAAAAGGACCTTTAATGCCAAAATTATTAAGAAGGACCAAATCTTTTTATATAATATTTAAGAAGAAAAACCAAATCTTTTTATAAGGAGATAAATATATCCTTAACTATTTTTCCTCAGCCATATTTATTTCAGTAGTCTTGACTACAGAAATTGAAAATATATTTTCCAACCTTCCACAATCATGCACCCATATCTTTTACAATTTGATATCACTCCATTTTACTTCTTTCTTCTGTTTGAATACATTCTCCAGTTTCGGAAGTGTTTCTAAATGAATATCTTGCAACTTGATGTTATGTATAACATCTTATTTTCTATTATTATCGTCAGCTTCTTCAAATATAACTTTGATTGACTCGCAGTTCGTAACCCTCAAGTAACTTAAATTCGACAATCTTTCAACCAAATTATGAGGAATCACATGGACCAATTCATCACATTTCTCAATGATCAGAGTGTGTAGTTTGCCCAAAAAAATTTCATGAGTTTCAGAATTCCATATTTTGCACAAACTCTTTATGTTACTCAGTTTGACAGTCTTCAAATTTAGAAAAATTGCATCCTACTTTTGGTTCACAATAGCAAGCTAATTGAATTAGCAATTATGCTAATATGCTAAATACATTTACTGCATTCAAAGTGCAAACAACTCATTTGAAATTCTTTTTTCCTTTCAAAAATCCTATCAAAGCTATAACTAAATAGGTCATTCACTGAAGGGTGTAGAAATTAATGTGTTGTATGGATATATAAATGTAAATAAATAATCAGTAATTTAAGAAGATAAAAAGATTTGGTCCTTTTTAATAATTTTGGTATTAAAAATCCTTTTTAATAATTAAATCTTCCTAACGGTCATTTAGAATAATTTTCCCTTTTTAATAATTTTAGTATTAAAGATCTTTTTTAATAATTAAATCTTCCTAACGGTCCTTTAGAATAATTTTTCCTAATATTTTTAAGTTACTGAAAATTTACTTTGTTTATTAATACATGATTTAAAATAGATATTATTATTTTAGCTTATTTTAACTTATAACTCTACGTAATACTAGTATTTAAATTTGTAATATTGATTTAGATATAATATTGATTTTGATGGAATATATGATTTACCTATAAATAATATAATTAATGTGATTTATGTTGATTATAAACTAATTAGATTATCAATAATTAGAATGAATATTTGCATTTAATATAGATTTAGCGTAAATTGATATATAATAACAACTCTCTTTTATCATTGTTATGTATTTTTATTCTGAAACACATAACACTACAAGCTAATTACAATGGTAAGAACGCGAAGAAATAATCGAGCTACTTCTGTTGAGGCAAGTTCTATTCCTAACATGAAGATCTGTTAAGAACCAACTAAAATTCTGAACAAGTACGTACTATTTTTTTTTGGTTTCTTGTATTATAAATTTATTCTAAATGATCTTGTATAATTTGTTAATAATGAGTATATTTATTTACATATTTGATTAAAAGAATAAAATAAAAATTATGTTAATTCTTTTTAAAAAAAATGAGACAAATGCTGCTACTATCCCTCCCTCTTCTTTCTCCAAAAGGAGACCAAACCCAACCCTAAAAGGTAAAAACTCCATTAGAGCAGCTATCCATCCTCACCATTTAACACCTCCTGATGGGGCATCTCCTTCATCCCCATTGGTCCTTCCAAAACAAACCTACTTCTGTTTTATTTTCTTCTTTTTCACTCTGGCGCAGCATTGTCCACTGGAGAAAAGTAACTGGCTAATGGGAGACCTGTTCCACGTCTTAGCTTCGACCTCCCAGTCACAACACAGACATGCCTGACTGACAGCCTTGTTCCGAGAGTCTAAAGAACCCCCAAACAAAGTAGCCTCAAGCTCCTCTCCTCCTTTGTTCAATTTTCATTCTTGAACCAAACATTAATTTTTCTTCCAATGCTTCTCAGCCTAGTGCAGCACTTTCTACTCCCACATTACAAATCTTGTTGGCCCCCCTGTGCTAAAGCAAGTGAAGAACAAGAAAATGCATGAGAAATACATCAATCCAACTACTTCGCCCTCCTCCTTTATTCAATTTCTTTGAGTATTCTTGTTTTTTTGAGGTAATTTCTTTGATTGTTGATTGTATTAACAGGAAGAATTGTTGATTTTTGTTTTTGTTGAGTTAATTACTATTGCTTTTTTTCAAATTTCAGAGTTAGTTTTTTACTTTGATATGAATTTTTGTGCTACTGATCTAAATCTCGGAATTTTGTTCTCAGTTAGTTGTACATATTCTTCATGTTAATTATATTTTTATATTCTTTTATGTCAAAGCTATATGGACTTGGGTTTTTTCACATTGAATAAAATGAGATTTTGACCCTGCATGCAATGTTCTAATGTTACAGTGAATCCAATCCATCATTGAAGGACAAAGTGACTTTAGACTCATTAGCTAATTCTGTTGAGCAATTGACCCAAATAGTCCAATCTCTTGTTGAACGATTGGAAAATAATGTCAGCTCTCCCTCTAAGGTGTTTAAGGTCTTTGGTTCCAATTCTAAGACTCTTAACCAACAAAGTAGTGCGTCGAATAATTCATTGTTGCTATGGTGTATTGAGAAGGCCAAGACAGATCTGTCAATTGCTAAAAAAAGGAGAACAAATTCACTTGCTCCAATCGATATTCCTGGATTAGAGCTACCTAGTGTGAGTACTAAGTAATAAGTAGTTTATTATTATTGTTATTATTTTTTCACTAATAACAGTTTTTTTTATATATTTAGTGGGTGCAAGTCTGTTTTAGACCAACAGCTTCAATGGGTTTGGACGAAATTGAACTTGCAATTGCAGTATACTTGTATGGTAATCATTTGATGGATAAGTAAGTAAACTCAATTAGAATTTTATTTGTTAACGGTGTTGTTGATTTGTTTAGCTATTTTTATTTATGTTAAATTATCTTTGGCAGCTACAAGGAGGATATAGTAATTTCAGAGTTTACAGCTCGCAGAGATGTATTCAGGAGCTTGATGCCAGGAAAGCCAATTGTTTCTCTTGTGCTAGACTTAGTAGCAGATATGATGAGCATAGAGTTGACCAGAGAAAGTGGTTATTGGTTTTTACCCACAACTTTTGCGATAAGTATTTAGGAGTGTATACTAAAATAATATTGGTAGTTGTTATTTGTATTGCGCATATAAACTAGTGGCTGAAATAATGTAGCTGTCAGAGAAGACAAAATTGGATCCTAAAAGTCTGCCACTTTGTATCACATATGGTTATTTGGGCAAAGTTGACTGCTTAAAAAGAGTAAGTTTATATCATTTTAAATTCATATTAGCAAATATTGGCATAAAATAATTTTAATAACTAAAATGACTTTCTCTTGATTAGGTCTTTATCCCTGTATCTGAGACTACTGACGAAGGTCATGAACACTGGTACCTCGTAGTGATTGATCGTGTTAAAGGACAAATCATTTTGCTAGACCCATTACCCATTGAGAAACAGTTCAAGCGAAAGAGGACAGCCTTGAAATTAGTAACTATATTTTTCTTTTTTTGTTAATTATCTACATATATGACCAAAAAAATAAACTCTAACGTAGACATAAACAGGCCATTTATTTGGACGAGGTATTGGAAGATCGTTCATTCTATGACTTTGAGACCACTCCAAATCTGATTTCTTCACAATTTGAATTTGAAGAGCCGGAAGGCCTTCTGACCCTCGAAGCTGGATCGTAAGATCGTATAATTAGTAGTTATTGATATGAAATTTATGCAATTATATAATACTCTAATATAGCTTCCTCGATATGTAGGAGTGACGCGGGTGTATGGGTTGCAAGTTGGATGATAGCTTGTTTTGAAGATGATAATTTTAACATAAAGGTAATGTTATGCACTAATCTTTTCCTTCGTTCTTTCTTCTATATTTAAGTAGTTAAGCCTAATGTTAATTATTCAAATTTTATTAGGTGGATGATGGGGTTCGCATGAAGATTGCAGTCTCACTCGTGTTAAAGATTCATAATACGATCAGCTATACGGTCAAAAATAATGCCATTGAAAATCTTAATAAGCTGAATGATAATCACCATCGTGATGATTATGAATTTCCACAAGATTAGATTTGCAACATAGGATATTTATGTTTGTGTTGGTATTTGTTTACGTTTGTGTTGGTATTTGTTTGCCGGATTATTTAATTTCTCCATTTGACTATGTATGAATTTATACTCTTTTGGAGATTGAAATTTAGTTCTTTTATACTCTTTTATACTCTTTTGGCCTTAGTATGTTGCATGTCAGTGGTTTTTCTTCAATTGTAGCAATTGGAATGCAACAGAAAGGTTAATCTAGAACCAGGGGGCTTCACTCTTTTTGATTTTATTTTAGAGCCATAAGTAAATGCAAACTCTTAAGTAAATAAATTCAGGTCCACTTTGATATGATGCACAAAATCTGTATGGATTTTTTTCTTTCCTGGTAATATTTTGATCTATTGAATCTAGGAAAGAGGGGAGAAGTTTAATATGCACAAATACTCTCAAACATGTTACATATTAAGGATTGGCACTGACTCAAAAAGAGGAACCCAATATTCCGCTTTGTTTTGTAATTTTTTCTTTCTTTGTTATTTTCCTGTTGTGCCTTATAGTTTAAACAATTTGATGCTTAATAGGATCAAGATTGTTATGAGCTTTCAGCTGAGTATGAAAGGAAGCATAAGACTGAGAAGTTGGAGGAACTTGGGAATATGCTAACTGGTCTTGATGCTGGGGATTCTATTGTCATTGCCAAATCATTTTCCCACATGCTTAATTTGGCTAACTTGGCAGAAGAAGTTCAAATTGCCTACCGAAGAAGGATTAAGCTATTAAAGATGGGCGATTTTGCTGATGAGAACTCTGCCATCACTGAATCTGACATTGAAGAAAC
The DNA here is from genome assembly GCF_000817695.3 of Arachis duranensis. NCBI lineage: Eukaryota > Viridiplantae > Streptophyta > Magnoliopsida > Fabales > Fabaceae > Arachis > Arachis duranensis. Next base: position 30,757,122 of record NC_029781.3, read on the forward strand.
CTTCAAGAGGCTTGTCACTGACCTGAAAAAGTCCCCACAGGAAGTGTTTGATGCTTTGAAGGAGCAAACTGTAGATTTGGTCCTAACTGCTCATCCCACTCAGTCCGTTCGTCGATCTCTGCTGCAAAAGCATGGAAGGTTTGTCACTGGACTCAGGAATAATTATAGTCCATTAACTACGAATTTATCATTCCAATTCACCAGAATCTGGAAATCATTGACCTTATTGGTAATCATTGTCCTCTTTTTTCAGGATAAGGATCTGTCTGACCCAGTAGTACGCGAAAGACATAACACCGGATGATAAGCAGGAACTTGATGAGGCTCTCCAAAGAGAGGTGCATTCTTGATTTTGTGTCGACACAGCTCTGAAGAACATCGGAATAAATGAGCGTGTCCCATACAATGCCCCTCTTATTCAATTCTCTTCTTGGATGGGAGGAGATCGTGATGGTACCTTACTTTTTTTTTTCCAAAGATTAGCACACAAACTTATTTCTCGTTAAATCTTAATCTTAATTATCTTCAAAGTATTCATGTGGAATGGATTTAAAATATCTTCACCTCCTCCATGATGTTCTGCTATTTCTTTGTTTGTTTTTCTTTTTGAGTTTTGATTCTCAGGTTCATATGTATAATGTCCATTACAGGTAACCCTAGGGTAACCCCTGAAGTTACAAGGGATGTGTGTTTGCTGGCTAGAATGATGGCTGCTAATTTATACTTCTCTTAGATAGAAGATCTCATGTTTGAAGCATTAAAAGCATGATCCTTTTTGGCCAAGCTTCTGCGTCTGTTTTTTGGCCAACCCTTGTTCTGCCCTTTTTGGCCAACCCTTGTTCGAGCTGCTTAGCCCTCTGTTCAGTCCTCTACGCCGCGTGTTCGAGCCTCTGTTCAGCCTCTGTTCCGCAGCCTTTCAGCCACCGTTCCGCCATTGTCCGCCTCCATTCAGCCATCTCCGTCGCGATTTAAAGCTCCTCCCTTTCCCTCTACTGTTTGAATTTCAGAACTGCTCTATCCTAGGGTGATTTTTTTTCCTTCTTGTTCTTTCTTGTATTAATTATTCAGTTATTTTTTTTTTATTGTTGTTTTCATGGTTAGTATGTTGTCTAGTTCTTATTTTGTTGTTAGTTTACTGTAGTTTAAAATGTTAATTGTTCTTGTTATTTTGATTTTCAATTTTAATTGATCTTATTAACTTGTTAATTTGAACAGAGACGGAACGAGATCATATCTAAATACGGACTTGCCGAGGGATATTTCTTTGCATTTTGATCATTCCCTCTTGATGTGGCAGTTCTAGTGCAAGTGGGGTTTTTCCTTTTTTCTGGGATTTTAGACTCAAGTACCAGTGTGGAATGGGACGGCAAATATGATCCAAAATTTTTAGGCAGCTGATGTATTCCTGCTAGCATTCTCTCTCATAAGCAGGGCTAGCTATGAAAATGTTGCCAAGAAAGTAAGATTGGTATATACTTATTATTATTGTTGTTCTTTTTTCTCTCTACTCTGGACTAATTTTTTCTTTTCCTCCTTTTCCAGTGGATTCCTGAGTTGAGGCATTATGCTCCTGGTTTTCCAATTATTCTTGTTGGAACAAAATTTGGTTAGATTCTTGTTCTTTCTTTACCTTCTTGATGTTTGATGCCCTTGTTATCTACCTGATAACCTTCAGCATGATAGTAGTTCCGTGATCCTGTGAAGTTTCATCTTATTATCATACTAATTGCTGTCTTTTACTCATACTGTGTTTCTTTCATTATTAGAAAGTTGGGGAATAGATTCTGGATTCCAATGTCATTGCTGTTATTTTTTTCCCTTTGATTGCTTGTTATTCAGTAGTGGTTTAGAGAAGGAAGTTCATCCTCGAAGGTTACCTAATTCATGACTTTAATCAAGAATTGATTCAGATATACCAAACCATTTCATGGAATGCTTTCTTAATTTTTCCCTTTACCTCCTTGTTTAACTAAAAGGCTAATGTAATGATTGTTTTAAAAACTAAATGGCTGTTGATAAATCTTGAAAAAACCTTGATTTATGAAGAGTATTAGGAAGTTTAAAGTGACAGAAGATTGCTACTACCTAACATGAGTAATTTGCCATGGTAGAGCTGGTGTTTCCATAAGTTCTTTTCTTATTGACTCGTTAGAATTTCTATTTCTGATAGTCAATAACAAAAGTAAAATTTCTATTCTGAAAATTTTGTCTCTGGTCTCAATTTTTCATATAATTTCTTTTGGAATTTGTTTTCTCTCATATATAGTGCTAACTTAATTATATGTATTTAATGCTTTCATTGTAAAGATGTCATTATTAACTTGCTTGGGCATTTCTTGACAACCAATATGCGACTTGTGTACATCTTCGGGATGATAAGCAGTTTTTTCTAGATCATCCTGGTGCAGCGCCTATCACCACAGTGCAGGTACTTCCTAGCTTTCATTGCTTCCATTACCAATATCCATTGCTATCGCTTTGTGTCTTATTTCATTATCTTTTAGCCTTCAGTTGGTGTTCATAAGAGAGATCATCTGCTTACTTTATACATTATTGATCTGATTTTCTCTCTTTGTTGAAGGGTGAGGAACTGAGAAAACTTATTGGTGCTCCAGTTTACATCGAATGTAGTTCAAAAACACAGCAGGTACATATATGTTCTCTGCATCTATAAAAGTTCCAAAGGTTAGATAATATCACGTCCCTAATGATATCTGCCTTTGAATACAGAATGTGAAGGCTATTTTTGATGCGGCCATCAAAGTAGTTCTCCAGCCTCCAAAGCAGAAGAAAAAGAAGAGAAAGGGTCAAAAAACCTGTTCCATATTGTGATCTTCTCAGTTCTAAATTGGTAGTTGGCAGAGGATGACATGACTGTAGCCATTTCTTGGTAGTCTTTGCCATTCTATATCTTTGCTGCATAACACATGATGGTGTTGGTGTTCCGGAAACATTACTGAACCAAATGTTCGGACGAGAGGGACAAGAATCCGAGGAGGGTATTAGTCTGCTCATCAGCAGAAAGTTGCTGAAGCTGATGAATGGAGACGTGCGGTATCTGAGGGATGCTGGCAAATCATCTTTCATCTTAACAGTTGAACTGGCTGCTTCCCAGAAATTGATTGCTTAAAGTTATAAGAAAATAAATACTTTGAGTTTTTGTACATCATAGAGACTGACATAGATTAGTTGAGACAAATTTTATACAGAAGGCTCTTTCTTTTCATTTTGAAGATTGTCCATTTTGGTTTCTTCCTTGTATCATTTCTTTAAAAGTGTAAAAATAGCACATGAATGAAAGAAAGTTATTGCATCTCATTTGTTGACTAATTTATTTTTTATTGGCTTTATTGAATCTGAATCATCTTTTATATCTTTATGCAGCAATTCAAAATTAAGTTCAACATTGTTTTGAAGAAATTCAATGAAGTTGATGATTCGTTTCATTTAATTTAGAATTTTGAATGGCGGTTGAAACTACAATTGTAACTCTGTTATGAACTCACAGTTTTCTTATATTAGAAGTGAAAAGAAGAGACATTCCATGTCATTATAAATAGTAACACAAGCTAGAGACATTCCATGATTGAGTGTCACGAACTTCAATTTTCACAGTGATTCTGGTTTTGCAGAGGGCTATGTTATAGAACTGCAAATTCATATCTTAACCTTTAACATCTCCATTTGAAAGAAAGAATTTCGTTTCCGATAAAACTTTTTTTGGGCTCATGACCTGGGTGTCATAGAAATAATGAATTAAATTGACAGAGATGCCTAATAGAGTAATAATAAAAGTGGAAAATATTTTACACAAACAAAACATGACCCCGAGGAAGAATGTCCATGGGATCAAGGTCTTGATCATTTTCCTGTGAAACATTGTGGCTTCTTAAGGCTATGTAAAACAAAGCAATGTTTCTCCGTCAATCCAATACAATACACCAGCTCGGAATTGAAATAACACCAGAGCTATCAGAAGCGTTCCCTTCGCTCAGAGTTCTCGCATTTAAGTTTAAAACATGATACAGGATAACACCAGCCACATTGTTAATCATGCTTCTTCCCCCAACGACTTGAAGAAGACGTGATAAGATATATAGTGAAGTGATAGCAGATAAATCTGAGCCCTGGGTAAAAGAACATATTGTTTGAATCAGCGCATCACGTGGAAATAAATCATGGATATAAATTCAAGTATAGCAACTAGCAAGATCAGCTGAAGCAGGCAATTACCAAGTGGGAAATTCCTAATATATCATGATATATATTCAAACATTCACAAGTTAGATATTTGTTTTATCAATTATTGTCAATTCATATCAAGTATTAACAGACTTTAACACTAGAGTTGATATAGCAATGATATACCACAACAGAGGGAAACAGTAATTAGAGTAAACTAATTAGCAGGAAATTCTCAGATCTCACATTATTATTCATTGAAGCTGGTAATGAGAATAGTACAGGAAACACAGGCCCATTCAGGAGATTCTTAGTAACCAATTGATTCAATCAAGGCTCATCAACACTAAGAATGTCTTTCAAGTAGTATAGTTCATCAACAATTTTATCAGATTCAAGAATCAATCAATTTCTTCTTTTTTAAGTGTCCATATCTCTGTTTGAATAAAGGGCAGTATCATTATAAATCAGAATCACTCGAGCATATATAAATTAATGAAAAATATCTAACAAATGATTATACCCTTTTTTCATGGAGAAAAGCATCTAAGGGAATACACATTTCTCGTAATCTACCAACCATGACAGAGAAGTAGTCTGAAACTGGTGGCGTCATTATAAATTTATAGACCATCTCATCACTAACTGTCAAACCAAGACCCAAAATACTGTAAATATAGCATTAAGGCATGCTTATAACTTAAAAGCAGATCGAGAGCAGTATACCATTGTAGATGTTGAGAGCTATTGTACGTACTACTGTCTGAATCATCTTTTCCTCATGATGAGCAAACCTTAGAGCCTCAGTGTACAAGGGAAAGGAAACTACAGCATCCTGTAGTTGAATAATGCATCAAAGAAGATCATGCTGAATTTTGCCAGAGAAAACAAGCAAATTTTCCACTTCCACCACGAATTTATGGTAATGATTACTTTCTCGTGCTTTGGTTTCAACAAATAACTAATACAAGATAGGAACTGCATATATTTTTAACCGATATCTTTCTCAACAAAAATGATATTACATTAGCTTTCTAAACGTGTGTAATTCAAAACTACTCTAGCATAGTAAATTCAACAAAAAAAGGATGAATTCATTATTCACTTGTCCTATTCAAAAGTGAGAAGACAATTATTTTAGCTCAATATACAGCAACAAACCATCATATTTACAAGTTTTGACCTACCCCATGTACATTCACAAGAAGGCAAAGTGTGTCTCTGTTTATTTTACCACTAACAGCCCTGAATGAAGAAATGAACCAAAAGTTAGTTTCTCCTTTTAGAATAAATATTAAAAGATAACAACAAACATAAAACCATGTGAAACAAAATATCAGAATCAGAAAATTTACACCCTTATGTGATTCACTAATAAAAGATAGAGGAGAGAAAATTTAGAACAGAAAAACTTGCAACACAACCTTAGAAAAGACATATAGTATGGAGCCAAGTCTCCCCCATCAAGTTCATACGGATGCAAAATAATGCTATTAATATAACCATTGCTGAAACAATAGTCTGCAAGATGCAAAGTCAGCACAATATATTGGATTAAGTACCAGTATGAAGCCTAAGACATACCAGTAGATAATATAAAAGTACCAACAGACCATCTGGATTCTGTGTGCCATATTTGACAACATTTCCGCATAGCATAAGATCTCGTGCATCACACTATTGATGGGTCTAAAGATCTTCAATTAAAAAAATTAAAGTTTTCAACTCAAATAACTATTTCATGCCTAACAATGTATGAAAAATAGGTAAAACTCTAAAGTCTAATGACCTTAGCCTGAAACATCAAGAAATACTAACAGTCTTACAAATTGCATGTTCATTATCCATGTTTTGAATCATTATGCTGAGATACTGAAGTAACGGTGCCTCAATTCTTGAATTTTCACTGATATCAAGCATTCAAACGAATTCCGCAACCACTTGGCAATCCATGAAACATCTGAACCATTTAATCAAATACAAAATTCAAAATTTTCAAGATAATACTAACAAGATCATAAGCAACGAGATTTTCCCAACAAGATCTTACTCAAGAATGGATGGATCATGTTTATCACCATAAGTAATTATCTCCACAACAGACTGCAATAAATCCAGCACTAATTCCTGCATAAAACAGCATGCATAATCACAAGATGCTTTTTGTTCAATGAAAAAAAAATACCACAATGCGAATAAAATTGACTTGTGTTACCCTGTTACGCATGTTCACAACTTTGATCTGCTTCAGTTCATCAATTACGGATCTGTAACCGGAAAATCATCAACAGCAATATTTATAATAAACAAGTTAAAGTTCCATAAACAACAAAAGCATCATAAGGCACTACAGAAACTTAATTTCCACAGCAAACTTCACGAAAAGATCAGGTCACTACCAAAAAGAAAGATCATCAAAAATCTCAAAACAGACTCTTTAATCCTGTATAATAGCATTAATAAAAACAAGTTCTAATTCCGGTAACAAGAGTCCCATAAAGCACCAATGAAACTCAATTTATACAATCAAATTCATGAATAATCAAGTCACTACCTAAGAAGACCATCAGAATCTCATATCAAACCTTATCAAAGCAAATCCAGGACAATGTAATATATAAGAAACAAGTTCAAGCTCTGGAAAGTGGAAACAACTAAAGCCCTGTAATGCACAACAGAAACTCAATTTTCACTCTAAAACGCACAAGTGAACAACCAAGTCACAACTACACTACTAAAGGATCAACAAAATATCAAAACGAACCTTAGCAAATCCATAACAATATCATTGATAAGAAATAAGTTCGAGGGATATGATGCATGGCTTCGGGTACATACTGACCGTCGAAGTCTAAGGTTTTTTTCTTGGTTGAGCTTCTGCTCTCTGAACTCGAAGGAAGAAAACTGGAATGGAGATGGGTTTTTCTACTGAGTAGTCTGAGAAGAGGGGGGCAGAATCGTGACGGAGACAGAGGCCAGGCGACGAACACAACTCAGAAGACGGTGGTGGGTTGGAAGAATCTGCGACGACCAGACGAAGACGATGGTGGCTGAGCGCCCGACCGACGGCGGCAGGAGCGCGATGGAGCAGATGAATACCAGGAACTGACGCGCCGAGGTCGAGGAAGAAGAAGCTGCGATTCTTGAAGGAGAAAGAAGCACGGACGACCAGACGACGATGGTAGTGCCTGAGAGCGACGGACGGCGGCAGTCCTTGCGGCGGTGGTGGAGAAGTTAGGGTTTAGGGGAGAAGCTGTTAAGATAGGGGTATTCAAAGGGTATTTTTGTCTAATCAAATAAAGGAAGGATGTTTAAGTCTTTTCATTAAAATTAAATAAAATTTATTTTTTATTTTTATTTAATTAAAAGGGTGTTTTAGTAAAAGTGGTGATATATTATATATTTAAAAAAGAAAAAATTAAATGCTGATGTGGAAAATAAATTCCACTTGTTTTATTATTATTTGTCCACGTTTTAAACATATCGATACGTATTAATTTATCATTGTACCGTAGCAATCACCAAATATCTATTATATAAATTGACAATTTGTGTTCAATATCCTAAAGCAAATTAAAGAAGTTGAAAAAATGGAACAAGCAAAGAACAAGCATCACCAAACACGAGTTTTCATCTTGTTCTTGATTATCATATTATATTTAACAAGCACATCAGGATCATCATCACCGGAGACATCACAAAATAGAAAGCATCACTTTGTTCTAGTGCATGGAGCGTGCCACGGAGCATGGTCATGGTACAAGGTTATTACACTTCTAAAATCATGGGGTCACAATGTAACTGCCTTAGACTTGGCAGCTTCAGGAGTGAACCAAAAGCAGGCTTTGGAGCTTAATTCAATTTCTGAGTACTTTGAACCTCTGACTGAGTTCATGAATTCATTAGTGGGTGAAGGTGAAAGAGTGGTTCTTGTTGGTCATAGCCTTGGTGGCTTGGCCATAACCTATGCCATGGAGCATTTTCCTCACAAAATTTCTGTAGCAGTCTTTGTTACTGCTTTCATGCCTGGTCCAACACTCAACGTATCCGTTGTCTATCAAATGGTAAAGCTATTCTTCTTTGTCTTTGTTGTTTAAGTAAGCTACCTCAAAAGAAGTTAGGTGAATACTTCAATCAACATGTCTTTACATAAAGATTATATATATTGTGAATTATTAGACGGATTGATATATTTGACTGAATTATTTAAGAATTCACAATGTGATCTTTATGTAAAAACATAATTATTGAAATATCTACAATAAAATTACTGATGTTAGAAAGTAGGGCTGGCACTGGCAGCAGCCGATCTAAAGGGGTTGACAACTTAAGCTACAACGAGTAAGATTGACATGAAATAGGTAGTTCTATTTTTTTTTTCTTTTACAAAATATTTTTGTTGAACATTTTATATCTAAAACAAACAGAAAAAAAAAAAAGATAAAAGAGACAAGACAAAATTCAGTGTTTGTTAAGGTGGAAACTCAGGTGCAGTTAACTTCACGTGAAGTTGATATCTCAGAGTCATTTTTATCTAACGACTCTGAGATATCAATTTCACATGAAGTCGACTTCACCTGAGTTTTCACTGTTTGTTAAGCCATTAGTTTAATATAAAACGAAAAGATATTTAACTAATATTCCTTTTGTCAAAAATTTAGGATTGTGATTGAATAATACCTTATTGGAGAGCTATATCTAATAGGAATATTTTATTTAAATCAAGCATTCCCATCATAGTTCCATGATAATTTTTAATAAATTTGATGTGATAATTATTATAATACAAGTGTAGTTACTCGTGTCATCATGCACGCGAGAATATTAAAATTATAATTTTAAATTATTTTTTTAAAATTAATTTAAATTATAATAATTTGATTAAAAAAAGTAACATGATATGCATTATTTATTTTTTTAATTTAATCTTAATTGGATTAACTCTAAAATAGTTATTAATCATATTTAATTAATAATCTACTTTTTTCAATAAATCACACATATATACTAAATGTGATCATAAATAATATAGTAATAGTTAAATCCACCAACAAATATATTGGCTATTATCACACTATAAAACAAATTAAATATAAAGGTTATAAGCACTTATAAATCTATAAAATCGTGCTATCTTTGATTCGTGCAATGGTTTACTTATTAAATAAACTTTAAATATAAACCAAAAATGTTTATAAAATGGATCTAGCATCACTTGAAAGAATCATGAAAATAATCAACTTACCTTATCATCAATGAGAACCATTTCAATGTAAATCGTCTTGTTCTTGTCAAATTTGGATGGGACCTTCCATAACCTTATAATTTTTGCCTTTATTTTTTAAACTTTTTCATTACATAATTTACCATAGGTAACATTGTTGATAAAATCGTAGTTAGTAGCCTTTAGGTATGAAAAATAATAAACAGAAGAAGATTTATGTCTGAGGTACGAATTTTTTAGATGATAAATAATTGTAACAATTCATTATTACTCCTTTTATATATATATA
>NC_029781.3:30767134-30773374 GCF_000817695.3 Arachis duranensis
GGTAATTTTCCGACGGAAAAAAATCCGTCGGTAAATAATTTCCGACGAGGCTTTTACAGAGGGACAAAATCCGTCGGTAACCAAAAATTCGTCTGTAATATATACCAAATCTGTCTGTAAATCTGTCTGTATTAAACCATTTTCTGGTTGTGTACATAAATAAAAAAATATATGAATTATATTTTGTTAAACTCCATGTTACCGGTTATTAAAAATATTTAAATCACATATATTAATTTATTTTTGTTATAATTATTTCGTTTTATATATATGATTTTTTTATTCTACAATCGTACAATAATTTTTTATTTTTTATATCCATATATATTCCTCAATTTTGGCCCCATTCATACGCATATTAACAGTTTTTTTTTAATAGTGATGTTTTAATTTTTTGTTTTCTTTTTTTTCACGTATTTTTCCTTTTTTAAATATATTTTTTTAATAATTACATTACTAATATGAAATATAAAATGAGAAAAAAAGGTGATACATATATCTAAGAAAAAAAATAAACTTAAAAATCAGAAAAAAAAAGAAAAATTTTATATTAAAAAATATAAAAATAATATATTCAAAAAGAATAGTCGTAATATATAAATTGAGTCAGCAATTTAAATTTCTCTAAAACTAATTTAATCAAATACCAATATTAGGAATAAATTACTTAAATAATATTTAATCTATTCTAATCCTTAGACGCATATAGATTAGAGTCATTCTCGTAACGACATCTAATTGAAACAACATCGTAAGTTCGAACATTTAGAATCCATGCAAATTCAGACCATTATTCCCTTGTTCTTTGAAAACCTTCTGTATCCCTGATAGAGTTGAATCGCAATTCCTTTTATAGAAAAAGAGTTATGGAGGTGGATTTGATGTGTGGGAGACTAAAATTTGGAAGCCACTATTTATATTTGAGTGTGACACCCAATAATCCTAAAGGCCAAATAAAATAGTACCTCTGGTTTTATTCTCATTTAATTCTAAATCAAAAGTAATAATGACTTATTTAATTCAGCATTTATGATAATAAATGAGATGATCATTATATAAGTCATTTAATGTAAAATAACTTAATTTGCGATTAGAATTATTATATGTATTACTCATAAAAAGATTAGAAAATAATAATTTCGTTATAAAATAATCATTCAATTTGAATTATAATTAATTTTTTTTTATCAAAGATAGGAGACTCGAACCCGCAACCTCTTAATTGAGTATGGAGAGACTATGCCATTTGAGCTATTACTCATTGGCGAATTATAATTAATTGATTGATAGAAATTATAACAAATTGTATGATATTTAAATAATTAACTAAATCAATTAGTTGATGTAATTATAAAATTATAATAAATTAAATTTAACGAGTTAAAAGAAAAAAATTGAAAAATTCTATAAAAAATATGAGATGACAGTTTTATCATTAAGTGCAGAAATTTAATTTTTATATAATAGAATTGATATTTACATATTATTTTGTTAAACACATACTAAAAAAACACACTAAACAAAATAAAAGCATCAATAATAAAATATAACCTAAAAAATCACTTAAATTAAAAAAGAATCTGTGATAAATTATAATAAATCTATATATGAGAAATAAAAGTAAAATAAATAATTAAAAATAAAGTAAAAAGAGCCGTTTAAAAAAGTAAAAGAAGATAAAAAAAAAGATGTGTGGAGTAGATAAAAAATATATTACAATAGAAGATTAATATAATTAATTAATACAAAGGATGAAAGAGAAAAATCAAATACAATCTTATTAAAAAAATTTCAAAAAAAATATTTTAAAGAAGAACCTATTAATCAATTTTTATAAAAATATAAAAATTTTAAATTATCTTTAAATAAAATAATAATACCCTTAAGAATTATTAATCAAAATAAATAAAAAAACTAATATAAAACAAAATCTAGAAAAATATCAGCAAAATTAAGATAAAAAACAAAAATAAAAATTACAAATATTTTACTTTAAATACAAAAGAGTGAGAATTAGAAAAGGGATATATAAAATAATAAGATAATAAATTAAATTAGTTGAGTTCATTTATTTCATTGCTTTATATATTATTTATTAAATAATTTAATATTTATCTCGATCAAATTAAATAATAAATTAATTATAATTAATTTAGTTTAATGAATCAAACAAAATTTAAAATAATTTGATATTTATTCTAATTAAATCAAATATTTGAAGTTATGATTAATGTAATTTAATGAATCAAATAAAATATTAAATGATGAAATATTTATCCTAATCAAATCAAATTATATAATTGATTAGTTATAATTAATACAATTGAATGAATCAAACATATTAAATTAAAAAATAATTTAGTTAATTTGTGTTTTAAGAACACATTTTAAAAATATTTATTTTTCGACAACTTTTATAAAATATTTTTTATAATATTTTTAACCTATGGTCTAAAGGCACAGTTATAATAACCTGTTAAAAACTACTTAATTAGTTAATATAAATAATTAGTATAATTGATTTAGTTCAATAAATTAAAAGAAATAAATGTGAAAGAAAGAGATAAAGGGAAAGTGAAATGATAAAAACGTGTAGCCATTAAAAAGCAATAAAAAAAGTCCTTTTTAGTTTTTTATTTATTAATTATTAATTTATTATAATTAATTTCATAACATTTATTATACATTATTCTTCTTACAAATTAATACAATCAATTAATTGATATCAAATATCAATAATTAAAAATGCTCGTGTCAATTTTTTGTTAAAGTAGAATAAAATAAAATTCATAAATTGAGTAGATATAAATTTAAAAATTATAAAATTTTATTAACAAATCAAATAAATTAGTACCATAAAACTAAATTTAATGTCTATTTTAAAAATAATTACTGACCTTTTATTCTTTTAATTATTAATAATTTAAATAAAGTAATACCCTATAACTTATTTTGTTATCTATTTTAAGTAATTATTAACATTCTATTTTTCTAATTATTTGCTTGTCTTATTTATCATTTATGCTTTCAATCAATTATATTAATAAACAAATAAACTAAATTAACTCCGGTTATACTTGAACTATTCAACAATTTAACATAATCTCTTTAATTTGGAATTAACTACTAACAATAGAAAATAAAAAATTTAGAGTAATTTAATATTATGAATATTAATTATTATTGTGAAATAACCTAAAATTATAATCCAATTTATTTTTAAAGAAATAATCAAGTATTATTGTTAATTATGAAATAACATAAAATCATAATGCATTTTACTTTTAAAGAAACAATCATCCATTGATATCTATAAATAGAAACTATCGTCAAAATATTTTGATTAAAAATATGAGGAGTTAATTACTATTCATTTTTAACAATATATAGATTATATCAAAAAAGTAAAAATATAATTATCCACATTTATACCATTAGAAGAATTACTATCATATATACAATTTTATAAAAAAAAGAACAAAATTGCTTATATAGTAAATTTAAAAAATAAATATCGTTAAGTAATTATGTTTTTTTAATAAATAATAAAAAATTAAATATCATAAACTATATTCTTTTAAAAGTAACCCTTTTAAATTGTTATGTTTGATATGGTCTATTTGTATATCATTTAAATTGATATTATTTTTAATTATAATAATCATTTATTCTTAATAATTATTGTTAGAATTTAATAATTTTTCATGCCTTACAATAATTATCTATAAAAAAACATATATATCCTGAAAAAATTATTAAATAAATTTGTTTTTTTGCTTTATTTTCACATTAAAAATTTTTTTGTCCTGTCTTTTTTAATTGTTATTATGTTATTAGAATTGTTAAATAATATTAAAAAATCTTTAAAAATAGAAATAGCGATGACACCTTGAATAATTAATTCAATAGAATTAAATTTAAACAAATAAGATGATTCAATCAATTATACAAATAATGACATATTTATAAATATTAATAATGAAAATAGTCTCACTATAATTATATGAAAAAAGTAAAAAACAACTAATTACATAATTGCATAATTTTCAAAATTCTATATAGTTGAATCTAATGGACAAATAAAAAAATATCTATATGATAATGTCCTAATATTTTAGCATACTATAAATCATATTATAAATTTATATATCATATTATAATTTTAAGTCAACTATTTAAACACATTATAACATAAACCATCTAAAAAGATACACAAAATTGACAAATATTACACGAGTCACAACATACATTCTAAATTGTTACGATATTTCAAATAAAAAAGAGCATCAATACAGAAAAATCAATGAATATAACTAAAATAAAGAGCAACAAAGAGACGCACAAAAAAAATACTAAAGAGAATCAATAAAACATGACAAAATAGAATATTACAAAATAAAATTATAGTAAAATTATTTAAAAATAACATAAAAATGACACATCTTTTTTATTAATCAGAAGCTAAAAGAAAAAAAATATGTGCCTAATAATAAGAAATTAAAATAAACAAAAATATAAAAAAATATAAAATAAGTGAAATGTATAAATAAAGATAAAAAAATTAAATAAATTATAAAAATTGTACCTTAAACATGAGAGAGATAGAGAGAAGGAGGGAGAGAGGAAGATAAATAAAGATAAAAGAAAGAAAAATTAAATAATTACAAAAATTATATCCTAAACATAAGAGAGAAAGAGAGGAAGGGAGGGAGAGAGAAAAGAGAGTGAATGAATAAAAAATATTTGATCTTGTATAAATAGATGGTATTAAAAAAATAAACTAATTAAATTAATTCACATATTTTGTTATCATATTTATTATTTATTAAATAATTTGATATTTACTCCAATCAAATCAAATAATTAATATAATTAACCAAATTAATTAATTGATGTAATTAATTATAATTAATCAATTCATATAAATTATAATAAATAGTGAGATTTGAATGTTTAATCAAATTAATTAATTGATATAATTAATTAATTATAATTGATTTGCTTTAACGAATTAAATGAAATAGATCAAGAAACACCTCAAGAGCGTGTCATATCAGTTCCATCATTAAGTGTAAAAATTTAATTTTATATAATAGAATAGATAGATAATAAAGATATTTTCTGAAATTAGTATATTTATATATTATTCATTAAAGATTAATTATAATATTGTAATATAATTATAATAAAAATATTTTTCTAAAATAAATTTATTTAGAGAAATATAAATTGGTTATTAATAATTGGTGCCATTATCATATAATTATATATATGTTTTTAAATTAGTATAATTATATATTATTAATTAAATGCTAATTATAGTATAATTATAATAAAGATATTTTTATAAAATAAATTTATAAGAGAAAATAGTGTATTTATTTTAAAAAAAAATAAATTTATAAAAAATTAACACCTCACTTTTATTAAATAAAAAAAAACTTAATTTTAATATATTAAGTAGATATCATCCTAACATCAAGAACTAGATATAGAGTGAAATTACATGTGGTTCCACTTCATTTGAATAAAATTGTGTTCGATGACTAATTCAATCCTCAAAATTAGGTAAAGAGGTGATAATTATTGCACACTTATATATTGATGAATGTGGAATTTCTAATATACTTTAATTCATAAATCATATTATGTAATTTAGATTCAAGAAGATGCCTAGTTATTCCTTCATAAATTGAAGCTACTTATATAGATTTAAGTTGAAAGCTAAATCTCTATGTATATGTATTTTCAAAAGTTTCTTTTATTTATATGCTATTTATTAGAAAATTTTTAAAATCCTGGTAACTTGTTAGGATTTATCCATAAATGAAAAAGACGCAAATGTCAAATCTCTTACGAAAGAAGTAATGCCTAAATATGCATTTCATTTTTATTTTAAATATGTGATAAGAAAAATAACAAATTCTAAGTGTAAAAGTCCACCTAAAATATATAGGGTAAACCAATGTTTTTATTAATTAATTTGGGTTGGTCGAGTGGTAAGTTCACTCATCCATTTAAGTAAATGTCAAAAGTTCGAATTTTCCTTTATACATGCAACAATCTAGACCAACAATAGATCTTTAAATAGAATTTAAATCTGCAATGGATTAGTCATTAACCTATTAGACTAGAGATACCATAAACAAAAAAAAAAATTAATTTTTTTATTCCTAATATTTGTTCTAAATCTCATATTTGTCTTTAATTTTTTTTTTTTGTTTATCCTATTTACATTCC
>NC_029781.3:30773418-30774180 GCF_000817695.3 Arachis duranensis
CATACTAAAAATAAGCATCGAATTAATTATTATATATATTTTAATTAATTTTTAGTATATATTTTATATTTCAACATATATTATATACGATAGTTGATTTAATGGCTAATTTGCGAGTAAAAGATAAAAATAGGACAAGCATATATCGGTATCCTTAAAGATAAAACTATGATAAAAAAAGAAGTTTAGGACAAATTTGAGAATTAAACTAAATATTAGGAAGAGAAAAATACTTACTTATTACATAGTTTGATTCTTTATAATTTAATTCTCTTATTTTTTGTTCTGACGGTTGGTATCTTTATTTTTTATAAAGGCATTGAGCAAATTAGAACCTATGCAAGATAATGTATTTACTTTTGATGATGGCCCGAACAATCCGCCCACAACATTTGTATTTGGACCGCTCTTTCTCCGATCTCGATTGTATCAGCTCAGTCCGAAGCAGGTTACTTACCAAACTTTAAAATCTCTTGTTATTTGTTAAATATCTTTGTTTTTCTTTTTTATCGACTTAACTTTTTATAATAAATAATTTTATAATATAATATCAATTTATCTAACCCTGGATCCCATATTTCACAAATATTCACACGCTAGAATGTAAGTGGCTACTTTTTTACATTCTACACCTCTTAAATTAATTTTTGAAATTAAATTAGACTCATTTAATGCTAACACTATCATTAGACCACAAATGGTGATTACGATTTTAATACTTAGTTTGTGGCTCCTTAGTCTTTACACTTATGGGTTTTATTT
>NC_029781.3:30774273-30789162 GCF_000817695.3 Arachis duranensis
ATAATTGGTGTTTGATGAAATTTTTTTTTTTTACCAAAATGTAGATGATTTTTTTTTTGTTAAATAGATTAGACAGTCTTCAATTATTTTTTATGAAAAAATGGGACTTAAAGTCGCCTCAAGAAACTGGTGTTTCAGCTCCCAATTTCTTAGGCGGCTAAACCTCTCTCTGATAGCTAGTACTAGAGCTTTCGAAGAATGCCAGTAAACTCCATCTTAAAAACAAAGTCTAACAACAGTACTCGAATCTAGACATTAAAAACTCACCGAATATGGATGACTTTAGATTGGCATAGTTCCAAAGAAAATTATTGTTTTTTTTTTCTAAGACAAAGTCTCATAAATGGCTTATATATCTTCTATTTTTTAATCTTGTTCCAGAAAATTATATTCTAACTTTTTAGCATAATGTCCCCATACTAGCATTTGTTTTATCATGTAAAAATATAGAATAAATGATAAATAGGTGTCTGACCTTTTGTTATGCGGATATTTAAACTCCTAAAAATTAAAAAATATATTTAAGTTTCTGACCTCCTCAAAATCAACCAGGATATCTAGATTCCTCCGTCTATTATTTTGCTCTCTAACATGTAATGATGCAGAGTGACGTAGATGTAACGGTAGTCACATGTCTATAACATTGCAGATGTGGAAGTGGACAACAACTAAAAAAACATATAACTCTCTCACTCTTTTTTTCACCTCGACTGAGACACAGAACCACCTTTTTTCTTTTCAAACCTCCATCAATAACAAACGAAAAGGAAAAAAACCACCTTCTTGTTCTTTTCAAAAACCAGCGCCGACAACTATAATCACTTCTGTAATACACTACCACGCAAAACTTTACGCTTAAGTCATAAAACAAAGGTGGTAAGATATTACGACATCTAAAAACAAAAAATATACGTAGACATAGATATAGTTGAAGAATTCGTAACTAGGAGTCTTGAAGAAAAGTTAAAGCAAAACCGTAAAAAAAAGGCGCAACATATTCGAAAATGTAAAACTGGATAAACATACCGAAAGGATAAACCATAAATATAAGGAGTAGAGTACCAAGAATACAGAATATCAAGCTCCAGACTCGACCTGCGAAGCCAAGACAGGTCGGAGTATAATTACATACATACATACATATAATCATATCCCAGAGTATTCCAAAAGACATAAAATAAGCCCCTCGTTCTCCAAAAATTCTCTAGGAAGATTAAATATAAAGTACAAGTGGAGAAGAGTCTATATACATATATATACATAGTACTATGACAAATTATAACATCCCCATTTTGCTTACCATAGGAACCTCCAGACGCTCACCATGGTACATCTCGACCTGCATCTAAAAACACAAAATATGTGTGGAATGAGAACCGGAGGTTCTCAACATGGTAAAGGTGCCAACGTACATAATATATAAGGTCTCGGAAAAGTTAGAGGCGATCCTAAAATTCTGACACTCAGATTTAAACTTAAGAGATAAACTAAACCAGAAATTGGGTAGACGGTCTAAGGTTCTCAAGTTCTGAATCTAATCTTAACTCAACACTTCACTTTTAGCTCATCCAATCCTCTGAAATACTGGTGGAACTGCCATCGTCACGCCTCCACCTTACGAGAGGTCTCTTAGTTGCACAGACATACAATTTAAACAAGAAAAACACAATAAATGTAAATACAGCAAATAGGTAATTAACAGATGAACATAGTCAAGCAATTAGACAAATTAAGATAATACACACTCAAGCAAATCATTCAAACGCACATGATACATGCCTGTTCTATGACTGATGATATCATCTGTCAGTTACGTAGCCAGCCCGACATATCCTGGTAGCTAACTGTGGACAGTCCTTCTGTACGCGCATCTCCAAGCTCAAAATTATCCATGGAAAATATCCCAAGCTCATCCATGGGAGAAACAAAATCCTAAGCTCAAATTCATTTATATGCATGCCTATGGGGGAACCCAGAAAGTTAAAGTGCCCGGTCACATCTTACGTACAAAGGGTCAACAATTGTCTCAATTTATAAGTCATGATAATCTTTTAATTCATCATCAATTATATCTCGTTCATCATTCATACATTCATAATATGTTTGTGCTTCCCAAAATAATCCACGTTAACTCAATCATTAATCATATTTCATCAATACTTCATCATTCTCAATTAATCAACATCAATATAGTTCTCATTCATATCATAATCAGCACGTTCACATTTTCTCAGTTAGAACTCCATCCTCCACAATCTCATTCGCTTTCACTTAATATCCCCTATAGGTTCACTCTATTTCCTAAGCTTAAAGACTAGGTATCGGACCATAGAGGATAGCTACAGATGTTTAAAAAGATAAAGAATTGGTTAAATTTTGAAAAAAAAATACATTTCTGCCAAACAGGAGTTCCGCGTATGCAGGCCTTGCTCTGTGTACGCGAGAACGTGGAAATTGGCTATCTTGCGTATGTGACCCCTGGTCCGCATACGCAAGTCAAGAAAACACCAAATCTTCTTCGCGTCGCGTGCTCGTTCTCATGTACGCAAGTTTTTAAAATTGGGTTCCATGTATGCAGGTCTTACTCCGCGTATGCGGGATGTTTGGACAACGTCCAATTCCCGCGTCGCGTGCAGGTTCTTGCATACGCATGTCCCCCGTTCTCATCAAAATGGCTAAGTTGCAGAAAAATCAAATTTTTCTACGCATAACTTTTTTATTTTAAATGATTTTTCATCTGATTTTTGAACGACATAAACTTCACGGACCTAATTCTCATTTGAAACAAGTTTGACAATATTTAAAGGTCCGAAAGCCAAATTATGACCCAATGAAATTGGATAAAAATCAAATTTTTGCCAAAAATACCACAATCCCTATGCTTTCCAATCTCTAAATCCTATAGTATAAGTTTATAACCAAAACAACTACACAATCATCATTCATCTGTTTTTCAATCATTTCTCATCATCCATACCTATAATCTCATCAATATACTCAACCATTTTCAATCCAAATTACAAATATTGTTAAACAATTTCATCATGATAAGTTACTATCGTCATCAACCACCACAGTCATCACCAATTCTCATTAACCCTCAATATCAATATTCAACACACCTTCATCAATATCATTGTACAGCGCTGTGCTTGGCAGCTACGCTTGTGACCTCGACGCTGCCATCGGCACTGGCGTTAACGTTGGAGCTTTCCTTCACTTGATCTCCTCTCCACCTCTAATGACAAGGTCAATTTCCCACTTGATCACTTTTATGGTGTAAAGAATCTAGATTCATCGAATGAGCTTCCTGTCGCCAACTTCCATAGCTGCAAGCTTGCAACACAGATTCCATATCTTGGATTCATCATTCTTCTCTATTATCGATTTTATTATTCATGATCATGGCATCTAATTTTGACTGATAGGAAAAATATCCTTTCTTTATCATTGCCGAACAAGTTTAGAAATCTGCAGGCAAGTATATTTTCCTATTTCTTTGCTGCTCCTTTCTTTTTTATAAAAAAAAAATTCATAACTTCTCTCTCAAGAGAAAATATATATTGAAATAATTCTTATAACAATTATCTCAAAAATAAAATTGTAATATATATTAAAATAAAATATTTTTAATTATTATATGATTCTATTTTTTTAAAAGTATTGTTTGTGTACATTTTTTTAATTATGTTCTTTTTATGAATATATGAAATTAATTATTTTAATATCTTTATTAGATATATTTTAATAAAAATTAAAAATAATGACCATAAAATGTAACAGCTTTAAATATATTGTCATGAATTTAATAAATGCATTTATAGTATTATTTATTAGGTATGTTTAGTTTTAATTATTAAAATTAATTCAACAACTATAAATACATTCTCATATAAAAATGTCATTTTCATGTGATATATTTCCTATGTGTGTGTATGCTTTTTTTTTTTAATATGTTTACTCAATTGAAACTCAAAATGGACACCTAAATGAATTGATGATCAATTACTTCAAATTTTATTTACAGGACTGGATTCTAGCAACAACGTTGATGAGACCATTAAAATTGTTCAGTCTTGATGATATAATACGGGTGGTAACCCCATCAACCACAAGATATGGTTCTGTAAATCGTGCCTTCATTGTGTCTAAAAATGATCTTTTTGCCACTCTAGATTTTCAACAATTCATGATCGAGAACAATCCCCCAAATCGCACGGTTGAGATTGCTGGATCTGATCACATGGTCATGATGTCCAAGCCCATAAACCTTGCCCTTCAACTGCAATCCATTGCTGATTATTATGATTAACATATATAATTATGTTAGATTATGTTACGTGTACACTAAAATCAACCACTAATATAAAATACATGTTAAAATATAAATATATTATAAAAATAAATCAAACCACACATATATTTATACACAAATACATTAGTGACTGATTTTAGTGTAGAAATAATATTTTTCAATTATATTTTACACAACTAATACAATACAATACAATACAATAATCCACTCCTTGCTATACAGTATGAGTCATATGTATTGGTTTGAGTTTTGGATTATATTTTTCATTCAGAAAGCTATCAAAATATGATTCAGCATTATGAACCCAAGCCCTATTGTTAAATTTTCAAATTCATGATAAATAACCCAAATATCTCTGATTAAAAACAAAAACAAAGAAAAATCAAAGAAAATCCAAACATCATTATGAATTTATGACAAACAAAAACATCCTAGGTATAACTAGACAAAAACTGCTTATTGGCAACATTATATTTTAGCAGCAGTTTTGAATTTTCGATACTTCACTCCTCTGAAAATATGCTAATTAATATTTTTTTAATAAATAAAAGTGTATATAGATAAGTACCCCATCAACTCATTATATTTAAATTTTGTTTTCAAATACAAGGAATGCCTATTGGCCCCCCAAAGGAATAAAATTAAACTAAATTGATGAATGTTTATATGGATATATTTATAAATTTCATATCAAATGAGTCATGTTTTCCAATACATCATATGATTTCTTTAAAGACCAAAGACTGCCACATGTAACAACTTAATTAAGTGTTTAGGCAAATAGCAACAAGAAGCAATTTTCTTCTAGATTTAAAAATATTATCGAAATTATTGAAAAGTTTGCATTATCCTTACTGAATAGCATGATGTTAATTAAAAGTAAATAACTACTACGGAAACCAATTATATTTTCAGCCCTGTTCTACTTATAAATCTTTTTCAACCTCAACTAAATTGATCTAATAATTTATGAGACCTGTTATACATATAAATTATGTTGACATAATTTATACAAATTAATCCTAATTCAACAAAATCTAATATCATAACGTGCGCATAAAATTATGACATTTTTCATCCAATGTTTGTATTTCGTATTCTTTCTCCTTCTTCTCTTTCTTCTCTTTTTTTTTTGCATTCTTCCTCCTTTTTTTTCATGTTCTTTCTTCTTCTTCACGTGTTTCATCTTTTTAGTCGTTTTTTTTATTGCTACTGTTGTTGCTGCACTTTTTTCTTCGTTCTCTTTCTATTGATTTTACAATATTATGTACTTTTTTAGAAGGTAAAACAAGAAAAGAATGAATAAGAAAAAGCAGAAGATGAAGAGGAGAAAAAGGAAGAGTTTTAAATTAAGCAAAATTTATCGGTACGAATCTACCAAAAATTCTTAAATAATACACCTAAATATCTTAGTTTTACCCCGAAATTTGCTGCAACTACACAAAAATATTTTCTCTAATGCTGCATTTTTTTCATCTTCTTTTTTCTTTATTTCTTTCTTTCTTTTAGTTGAACGAATGTAAGTTCATCCTCTTTCAAGTAATTTTGCAGCATTATGTATTTTTTCTTCTTTTTTTGTTTGATTTTTTTGTTTTTATTCTTAATAAAAAGAAACTTGAGAAGGTAAAACAAAAAAAAAAGATGAATAAGAAAAAAAAGCAGTAGAAGATGAAGAGGAAGAAGATGAAGAATTTTGAATTATACAGAATTTACCAAAAATTCTTAAACATTATACCTAAATGTCTTAGTTTTATCTCGAAATTTGCTGTAACTACACAAAAATATTTTTTCTAATGTTGCATTTTTTCCTTCTTTTTTTACTTATTTCTTTCTTTCTTTGAGTTGAATGAATGTAGGTTCATCCTGCATTATGTGTTTCTTCTTCTTCTTTATTTGATTTTTTTTTGTTTTTATTCTTATTAAAAAGAGTAAAACAAGAAGAAACTTAAGAAGGTAAAACAAGAAATGAAAAATGAATAAGAAAAAAGAGAAGATAGTGATGATGATAATGATAAAAAAAGAAGTAGTAGAAGACGAGGAGGAAGAAAGGAAAGAGTTTTGAATTATGCAGAATTTATTAGTGTAAATCTACCGAAAATTCTTAAACAATACACTTAAATGTCTTAGTTTTACCCAAAATTTGCTGCAACTATACAAAAATATTTTTTCAAATGTTGCATTTTTTTCTTCTTCTTTTTTTCCTTTTTTTCCCTTTCTTTTAGTTAAATAAATGTAGGTTCATCATCTTCTAATAAATTTTACAGCATTATGTGTTTCTTCTTCTACTTTGTGTAATTTTTTTTCTTTTTATTCTTATTAAGAAAGAGTAAAATCAGAAGAAACTTGAGAAGGTAAAACAAGAAATTAAAGATGAATAAGAAAAAAGAAGAAGTTGGTGATGATGATAAAAAAAAGAAGAAGCAGTAGAAGATGAGAAGGAGAAAGAGGAAGAGTTTTAAATTATGCAGAATTTATCGGTACAAATCTACCAAAAATTCTTAAATAATACACCTAAATGTCTTAGTTTTACCCTGAAATTTTCTGCAACTACGCAAAAATATTTTCTCTATTGCTACATTTTTTTTCTTTTTCTTCTTTTTCTTATTTCTTTCTTTTTTTTAGTTGACCGAATGTATGTTCATCCTCTCTTAAGTAATTTTGCATCATTATGTGTTTCTTCTTTTTTGTTTGATTTTTTTGTTTTTATTCTTGTTAAGAAAGAGTAAAATAAGAAGAAACTTGAAAAGGTAAAACAAGAAAGGAAAGATGAATAAGAAAAAAAAGAAGAAGATGGTGATGATGATAAAAAAAAGAAAGAAGAAGAAGCAGCAGAAGATGAGGAGGAGGAAGAAGAAGAAGAGTTTTGAATTATGCAGAATTTATCAGTACAAATCCACCAAAAATTCTTAAACAATACACCTAAAATGTCTTAGTTTTACCCTAAAATTTGCTATAACTACACAAAAATATTTTCTTTAATATTGTATTTTTCTTCTTCTTCTTCTTTTTTTCTTATTTTTTTCTTTCTTTTAGTTGAATGAATGTATGTTCATCTTCTTCCAAATAATTTTGCAGCATTATGTGTTTCTTCTTTTTCTTTGTTTGATTTTTTTGTTTTTATTCTTATTAAGAAAAAATAAAACAAGAAGAAACTTGAGAAGGTAAAGCAAGAAAGGAAAGATGAATAAGAAAAAAAAAAGAAGAAGATGGTGATGATGATAAAGAAAAAAGAAAAAAGAAGCAGCTGCAGAAGATGAGGAGGAGGAATAGGAAGAGCTTTGAATTATGAAGAATTTATCAATACAAATTTACCGAAAATTCTTAAATAATACACCTAATGCCTTAGTTTTACCCCCAAAATTTGCTGTAACTACACAAATTGAGAAAATTCTATGGCAAAAATTTTGGGTCAGAAAATGTCATTAATATGGCAAAGTTTCTACGACAACGATAACAATAACGACAATAACGATAATGACGATACGTATAAGAAGACGACGACGATGCTATAACGATGATGATCATGATAATAAAGATGATGGAGGAGAAGGAGGAAAATAAAGAAGGAAAAAAATCCAACAAAAAAAAGAGGAGGAGGAGGAGGTGGTGAACGTGTTAGTGACAATGATAACAAAAAAGGAAAGAAAGACGAAGTGTCAGGAGGAGGAGGAGGACGAGGAGGAGGAGAAGAAGAAGAACGTGCAGGACGCGTGAATGTAAATGACTTATATGGACTTGTATGTGTAAATGACTTGTATGTGGAGAATAATTGATAATTTATTATCTAATAAAAGTTATTCTTCTGCTAAGTTTTTAATTAGTTTAATTATTTGTTGGTTTTTATAATATTTTTAAATTTGTAATTAGATTTTTATATATTTTTTCTTTTAATTAGGTTCCTATCCTACTTTTAATTTTATAATTATGTCTTTTTTAGTATAAAAATTATTATTAGTTACCTAAATATTTCTTTGCAAATTGAAAGTATTTATAATTAAAAATTTAATTAGATTTTTGACAGCATATATTTTAGGATAAATATTCTATTAATTTTAACATTTTTAACATAAAAAAGACCTAATTACATTAAAAATAATATAAAGACCAAATTAAAAAAATATATAAAGACCTAATTAAAAATTTGGTAAAATTATAAAGACTAAAAGAATAATTAAATCCTTTTTATTTTGTTTCTTCTGCATTGCATTTTTTTCCTCATTTTTGTTTTTTTCCAAAAAAATAAAAACAAAAAATCAAAGAAAAAGAAGAGGTAGGGGTGTACATAGGTCGGGTGAAGATGGCTTCGCTTTAATCCGGATCTACCCCTAAATAATGACTGGATCTATTTTTAAAATTCTTACCCGACCCTAAATCCGGTGAAATCACACCAAATTAGTTCCCAAAATATTCGGGCCAAAAGAACCTGGCCAGGTCATATACACCCTAGGAAGAGAAATATAAAAAACAAAGCTAAATAAAAATGCAAAATTAAGTATTTTTATATAAAAGTTTTTATATTTATCTTTGAAAATTTGTATGTTTTTTTGTCTAAACATTTCTTTTACTTTTTTTAAAATTTTTTGTGTTTTTCTTTCAAAATTTATGTTTTTGATAAAAAAAATTCTAAGCTTTTTGTCCAAAAAATGATGTTTTTTTAGTATTTTTCTTCAAAAAATTATGCATTTGTGTCAAAAAAATTTATGTTTTTAATGTACTTTTTTTAAATGTGTTTACCATTACAAAATTTTTGTGTTTATTGTCAAAAAATTTATATATTTTCTTTATATGCATGGTATATTTCTCTTAGCTATTGCAATTAAAATTTTGGAAGAAATGATTAAGTAAGGTTGAGCAACTAGGGCACGTGAAATAAAATAAATTTGAAAAAGGGTTAAGCACGATTTTAGTCCTTAAGGTATAAATTGAAATTTTTTTTCGTCTTCAACTTTTTTTATATATAAAATCGTTCCTAGTGTTGAACTTAGTTTTAAAATTGTCAGTTTTACCAAAATTTTAATTTTTATTACCAAATTACCCATGACTAAAAAATTATAAAATGAAAAAGGAAAAAAACATAAAGAACATGTATGAGAAGGGAAGGGAAATTAGGGGAGGAGAAGATGGGGGAATGGGGGGAGAAGGAAAGAGCGCAACTAGGGAAAGGAAGAGGGGTGTTTTGTCGTCGTCGCACTCCGCCACTACCGCCGATGCTTCTGGTCCTCGTTGTCGCTTTGCGTCTTCGTTGTTGGTCCTCCCTAAGGTTCCGATTCTGTTTTTAATTCGTTCTACTTTTGCTTCTAATTTCTTCTGCTTCTGATTCTGATTTTATTGTTCATTATTTCTTCTGCTTCTAATTTCTTCTACTTTTGATTTGATCTTTGATCTCTTTGTATTTTGTTTTTCTGATTTTTTTTTGTTTTGATTTCTTTGATCTTCTGGTGCTTTACCAGTAGAAAAAACAAATTCCAATTCTATTTTTGTATATCTGAGTTTTGTATATCTAAAACAAAATCAATCCTCTGAGCCTTGTATTTCTGATTTTAGTTTTTATGTTTATTACATTGGTTGTGCTTTTGATTTTATTGTTATTGTTGTTGCTGACACTGTGATGAGGAAGAAGAAAAAGAAGAAGAGATGTTGCCGTAATGGAGAAGAAGAATAAAAACTGAGTATTTTGGTGAGAAAGGAGAAGGGTATTTTAGTTCGAAGGACCGTTTTAAAACTAAGTTAAATCTTAGGGACAATTTTATATGCAAAAAAAAATGTTGGAAACGAAAAAAATTTTCGACCTATATTTTAAGGACTAAAATTATACTTAACCCTTTAAAAAACGGTGTCTATAAAAAAATTTAGTTTGACTTGATTACTATAAATATTTATTCACCGAATATTTTTTTTATACTTTACGTGGATTAACATGGCAATTGTCACTACAGGATATATGTTTATTATCGTCGGATAATTTATGCTGAATTTTTTTTACAAAAATACATTATTTTCGGATTATCCTAGTCGACACTAAATTACTGTCAGACAAATCTGACGCAAATAAGTTGGAAGAATTACAAAAGCTTTTTTTATATTATTAGGTTAGATTTTATCATACGGTAAATTTTACAAAACATTTAACACAAAATTCGACGATATCTTTTTATTCGTGGAAAAAAAATATAAAAACACATTTATTGTCAGATTTTTATGATGGTAATAAATAGGATATTTTTTAATATAAAAAATTTATTTCTAATATTCAAAAACCTATAACAGAAATTTTATCTAAGAAAATTATTTAACAATCCAATAATTCAATATCAATTAATATTGTTACGATAAATGTCAATACAAAGAAGTACGAAATAAGTAAAATGTAGCAGTAAAATGTCCCAAAAATAAAATAAAAAGTAGACTGTTAGGGGACATATATCTAAGAGAATTTATCGTCACTTTACATGATATTTGGTGTCATATTTACATACTGTGAGATTTAGCAATAGATTTTCAATTTCACGAGTAATATTTCAACATTTCATTAACTTTATATTATTGTTCAAAATTCTAACGATAATTTTGACAGTGATAGAGATAGATGAAATCTGACAATACTAAATGTGTTTTTTACTGTGCGTGAGAATGTTAATATATTTAAGAAATAAAGAAAGTATAATTTTATATTTTTTATATTTATATACTAAATTAAATATTCAAGTTTTAATATTTGATATTTATATTTTTATTATCACAACTGTTGGTTATCAAAATTTGGTCAACTATTAAAATAGATTGTTTTTATAAATTTAAATAATCTATATATAAAACATAGGACGTATGATTAAGATATGCTATGTAATAAAAAATACAATACTCTTAATAAAAGAGAGTTTCAGTAAGAGCATAGAAGTCTTTTTTAAAATTTTATGCACCAAACTGAGTTTTTTATTTTTTATTTTTATTGTCTAATAACTCATAAAATAATTCCATACATGGACAACAAGACTTCACATATATTAATTGAAATGTACTGGATAAGGAAAAAGACATTTCTACTACTATTTTAATTATTTACACTAAAAAATGAATTTTAACAAAAATTGAAGTTAGTATGTAAAAAATTTATAACTCATAAAAAATGTATAACTTTTTCTATCATTATTAACAGAGACCGCTACATTAAGATAGCACAGGCCAAGGAGCAATTCATATATAAATACCATATAAAGTTGTAAACTAAAGGGATTTTTTTTAAATAAATAAAAAAATCTTTTATTTACAAAAATATATAATTTATAGCATTTTTATCGATTTACACTCTATTATTTATCTGGTTTACACTGTAAACGAGATAAGACACGATTTGTAAAATGTGTATATTTTGTTTGTAGTGTAAACGAGATAAACGATCAATTATGACGTTTACACCATAAACGAAATACAGTGCGACAACTATTTAGCAGCTATAAAAGAAACTGCAACCATTTGTATTCTCCACAAACATTTCACTTCTTCTTCCTTTTTTCTTCCAAAAATTAAGAAAAAAATATCTAGTAGTAGTGGATATATAGTTGTAAGTGTGCATCCCAATTGTCATATAAGAAACAATGACTCTGGAGTGACATTTGAGTGTGATAATCTCATTCTATTGTGCACTCAGTAAATAAGTTCGTTGTCCGAGTTAAATAATCTGATATTGAGGAGCATTGGTGCTAGTGGGAGAAAAGAGGTTGGAAGGGTTAAATATAGATTGCTAGCTGACGTTAGGATTTTTGCTAGTAAAGAATTTTGTAAAAATATAGTCGCGTTGTGAGTATAGATTCTAAACCAACAGAAAATCCCTTCGTACAAACGTTTTGGTTGTCACAAGTAACAAAACCCAATAAATTTATAAACCGAAGTATTTAAATCTCGGGTCGTCTTCACAAGGAATTGTAGGGAAGTATGATTTATTATTGGTTATGGAAAAACAGTGTTTGGGTTTGAAAAAAGGTTTCAAGCAAGAGAAATAGATTGCAAGAATTAATAAATTAATAACTAATAAAACTCTTAACAAGGTATGAAAACTGGAAGTCCTATCCCAGTTATCCTTATCAATTGTGATGAGAATAAGATTTTTCTCCCACTAAGTTAACCTCTAACTATGAAGGTAAGTCAAGTGGATGGAATAAGTTTGGTTCCTCAGGTCCTAGTATTTCCTTGGAAAAGGCTAGAGTTATTGGAACTCGAGTTAATTCTTGAAGAATTCCAATTTTCAGTTAACAATGAGTTTGACAACTCAAGAGTTACCAATTAATCAACCAAGGCCGAAAGGGAAGAAAATCTACTCGAATGAAAATAATTTGAATAAAGCCAAAGCATCCATAACATATAAGTCTAAAATACCTCAATTTATATTAAATAAAGAAAATCCTAACATGAATGGCTCATAAGCCAAATAGGCAACATAAGTAATACAAGCATTAAAGTATCTGAAAATAAAAGAGAAACATAAAGTAAAAGGAATATTGAACCTGATGAAGAGTTGAAATCCTAAATCCTTTAAAAGGAATCCTAATCCTAAATCTTAAGAGAGAAGAGAGAACCTCTCTCTCTGAAAACTACATCTAAAATTATAAAAAGTGTGTTATGAGTGAATGATTTGATTTTGCTCCACTCCCAGTCTCTAATCTGTGTTTTCTGAGCCGAGAACTGGGTCAAAAACAGTCCAGAAGTCACTCCTAGTGCTTTCTGGTCCGTACAGGTCGTGGCAAAGTGACGCGGAGGCGTCGTCCACGCGTTTGCGTGGATTGAAGTTTGCAGATGCAACGTGGACGTGTCATCTACGCGTTCGCGTCACTTAACTTTGGGGCAGCTATGGCAAATTATATATCGTTGCGAAGCCCCGAATGTTAGCTTTCCAACGCAACTTGAATCATCTCATTTGGATTTCTGTAGCTCAAGTTATGACCGTTTGAGTGCGAAGAGGTCAGGCTGGACAGCTTAGTAGTTTCTTCAACTTCTTGTATTCCTTCCACTTTTGCATGCTTCCTTTCCATCCTTTGAGCCATTTATGCCCTGTAATCTCTGAAATCACTTAACACACATATCAAGGCATCGAATGATAACAAGAGAGGATTTAAATAAAAGAAAATAAAAGGCAAATAAGCATGTTTTCAATCATAGCACAAAATCAGGAAGGAGAATGTAAAACCATGCAAATCATATGAATAAGTGGGCAAAGGCTTGATAAAAACCACTCAATTGAGCACAAGATAAACCATAAAATAGTGTTTTATCATCCTCCCCACACTTAAACATTAGCATGTCCTCATGCTAAGTTTAAGAGAAGCTATAAAGGAGTGAAGACAGAATGGTAGGATGTATGAAATGCAACCTATCTATATGAATGCAACTAAATGCAAAATGTTTCTACCTACTTGGTTAAAAGTAAATAAGTTCTCCAAGACAAAAATAATTCAAATTTCACTAATTTAAATTATACAATAAAAGACAAGTAAACTTGTAAGAAGATAGCTCATGAAAGCAGGGAACACAGAATCAAGCACTGAACCCTTACTGGTAGTGTATATCACTCTAACTCTCAAGTGTCTAGGGTCAATCACTCTATTCTTCTCTAATCATGCTTTCTAAAACTTTGTTCTTCATTTAACCAATCAACAAATATTTAATGTACCAATGTAAACATCATGAGGTCTTTTCAAGGTTATAATGGGGCTAAGGTAAGGGTAAGGGTATAAATATAAGGCTAAGTGAGCTAATAATTGAACTCTTGATTAGTCTAAGATGTCACCTAACATATACATACTCTATATAATCTAGAAATCTTGCCTAACTGCCCAATTTTCCCACATGTGTGTTACATACTCGTGCACCAATTTTATTTTTTATTTTATCCCATGTGCATTGATTCTTTAATTTTTGCGTTGGGGTAATTTTTGTCCCCTTATTTAATTTCTTAATGAATTTCTTTTTTCTTTTTTTCTCTTTTTTTGAAACATAAGAATAATATATCAATGCACATGGTGTTTTAATTATTTTGATTTCACATGAGCATACTCCCGAATTTCAAATAATTTATTCACTTCAATTCCCTAATTTTTTCTATCATTCTATGTTTCCATAAAATTTTTCACACTTAAATTATACACAATATCTATCTTAAGCTATGATGAGCGGATAATTTATACGCTTTTTGGCATTGTTTTTAGTATGTTTTTAGTATGATCTAGTTAGTTTTTAGTATATTTTTATTATTTTTTAGTTAAAATTCACTTTTCTGGACTTTACTATGAGTTTGCTTTCCAGAAATATATGATAGTCCATACTTTGCCCAAGATTTGATGGCCCAAACCGGCGTGGCAAATCAGCCTCAGAAATTTCAGCGTTTAACGCTGGAACTGGCATAAAACTTGGAGTTAAACGCCCAAACTGGCATGAAAGCTGGCGTTTAACTCCAGAAAAGGTCTCTACACGAAAATGCTTCATTGCTCAACCCAAGCACACACCAAGTGGGCCCGAAAGTGGATTTTTAAGTCATTTACTCATCTCTGTACACCCTAGGCTACTAGTTTACTATTAATAGG
>NC_029781.3:30789970-30790831 GCF_000817695.3 Arachis duranensis
CGGCTTATCTTGTTGCTTAGATTAGGACTGTTTTATTTTTGTTGGTTTAGAGTCTTTTAGTTGAGTCTAGTTCATATTTTAAGTTTGGTGTCAATTGCATGCTTTTGTTTTTTCTTTTAATTTTCGAGTTTGCATGTTCTTAGTCCCTTTTTGATTCATAAAAATTCTAAGTTTGGTGTCCTCTTTGTGTTTTTCCCTTAAAAAGTTTTCGAAAATTAGTGTTTGATTTTCTAAAAATTTTAAGTTTAGTGTCTTTTCGTTGTTTTTCTCTTTCCTCTTTTCAAAAATCAAATCTTTTTCATAAAAATTTTTCAATCATATCTTTTTAATTGCTGTTTTCAAAATCTTTTTGATTAACTAATTGATTCAGTTCTCAATTTGCTTTGATCCTATTTTCTTTTTGATTTTCGAATTTTCACTTTTAATTTTCTTTTGTTTTATTTTAATTTTTTCGTTTAATTCAAAAAAAAATTTATATATCTATTTGCAATCCATTATGGATCTAAGTGGGATTGATCAGTCCAAAAGGACTCTGGGGTCATATGCTAACCCCATTACAGCTGCATATGGGAGTAGCATCTGTACACCTCCCATCAAAGCAAGCAGCTTTGAACTAAATCCTCAACTCATTATCATAGTGCAGCGAAATTGCCAGTATTCCGGTCTTCCACAGGAAGAACCTATTGAGTTTCTGGCACAGTTTTTACAAATTGCTGACACAGTACATGATAAAGAGGTGGATCAGGATGTCTACAGATTACTACTGTTTCCATTTGCTGTAAAAGATCAAGCTAAAAGGTGGTTGAATAACCAACCTACAGCAAGCATAAAGACATGGAAACAGTTATCAGACAAATTCCT
>NC_029781.3:30790962-30791991 GCF_000817695.3 Arachis duranensis
ATAGAGGTATGCTAAGAAAATGCCCCTCTGAAATGTTTTCAGAGTGGGTACAGTTAGACATCTTCTACTATGGGCTTACAGAAAAAGCTCAGATGTCTCTAGACCACTTAGCTGGTGGATCTATACATATGAGGAAGACAATTGAGGAGGCTCAAGAGCTTATAGATACTGTTGCTAGAAATCAATATTTGTACTCTAGCAATGAGTTCTCCCCAAAAGAGGAAGTCATGGCATTAGCCACTGATCCTAATCCTCAAGAACAGATGATTGAGATTAATCAACAATTGCTCCTGATGACAAAACAGTTAGCAGAATTTAAAGAGATGCTCCATGAAACTAAAGTTGCTAACAAGAACATAGAACTGCAGTTGAATCAAGCAAAACAGCAGATATCATAAAATTGCTAACAAGAACATGGAATCACAGTTGAATCAGGCAAAACAGCAGCTATCTAAACAGATAACAGAAGAATGTCAAGCAGTTCAACTGAGGAGTGGGAAGACTCTGAATAACACTGCTCAAAAGAACAAAAAGCCAAACAAGGAACAATTGACAGAGGACCACCAAACCACTGTTCATAATCCCTCTGAGGACAGTAAGAGCCTAGAGAGGAATGTCATTGGCGTTCAGACGCCAGAAAGGGAAGGAAAGCTGGCGTTAAACGCCCATTCCCTGCCCAGTTCTGGCGTTCAAACGCCAGAAAAGGGGGAAAAGTTGGCGTTAAACGCCCATTTTCCACCCAATCCTGGCGTTCAAATGCAAAAGGGGAACCAGACACCTGAGAGTGCTGATAGTAACCCCTCTAAAAAGACTTCTCCAACCACTTCTGTAAGGAATAAACCTGCAGCAATTAAGGTTGAAGAATATAAAGCCAAGATGCCATATCCTCAGAGACTCCGCCAAGCGGAACAGGATAAGCAATTTGCCCGCTTTGCAGACTATCTAAGGACTCTTGAAATAAAGATTCCGTTTGCAGAGGCACTTGAGCAAATACCTTCTTATGCTAAGTTCATGAAAGAGATCTTAAGT
>NC_029781.3:30792682-30793735 GCF_000817695.3 Arachis duranensis
AGTGGTTCATAATGAAAAGAATGAACTGGTTCCTACAAGAACAGTTACAGGGTGGCGTATGTGTATTGACTACAGAAGGCTCAATAGAGTCACCAGAAAGGATCATTTTCCTTTGCCATTCATAGACCAGATGCTAGAGAGACTAGCAGGTCATGAATACTACTGCTTTTTGGACGGCTACTCAGGATACAACCAAATTGCAGTAGATCCTCAAGACCAAGAGAAAACAGCATTTACATGTCCTTCTGGAGTATTTGCCTACAGAAGGATGCCTTTTGGTCTGTGCAATGCACCTGCAACCTTTCAGAGGTGCATGCTCTCTATCTTCTCAGATATGGTAGAGAAATTTCTGGAAGTCTTCATGGATGACTTTTCAGTATTTGGAGACTCATTCAGCTCCTGCCTTAACCATCTAGCACTTGTTCTGAAAAGATGCCAAGAGACCAACCTAGTTTTAAACTGGGAAAAATGTCACTTTATGGTGACTGAAGGGATTGTCCTTGGGCATAAAATTTCAAGCAAGGGAATAGAGGTGGATCAAGCTAAAGTTGAAGTAATTGAAAAGTTACCACCACCTAACAATGTTAAGGCAATCAGAAGCTTTCTGGGGCATGCAGGATTCTACAGAAGGTTTATAAAGGATTTTTCAAAAATTGCCAAACCTCTGAGTGATCTGCTAGCTGCTGACACGCCATTTATCTTTGATAAGGAGTGTCTGCAGGCATTTGAGACCCTGAAAGCTAAGCTGGTCACAGCACCAGTTATCTCTGCACCAGACTGGACATTACCATTTGAACTAATGTGTGATGCCAGTGACCATGCCATTGGTGCAGTATTGGGACAGAGGCATGGTAAGCTTCTGCACATCATTCATTATGGCAGCCGTATTCTAAATGATGCACAGAAGAACTACACAACCACAGAAAAAGAGTTACTTGCAGTGGTCTATGCCATTGACAAGTTTAGATCCTATCTAGTGGGATCCAAAGTAGTTGTGTACACTGACCATGCTGCTCTTAAATATCTACTCACAAAGCAGGATTCAAAACCCAG
>NC_029781.3:30794582-30795516 GCF_000817695.3 Arachis duranensis
TCCATAACCATTTATGGCACCTAAGGCCGGAGAAACCTCTAAAAAGAGGAAAGGGAAGGCAAAAGCTTCCACCTCCGAGCCATGGGAGATGGAGAGATTCATCTCAAGGGATGCACTTTCCTCCACAAAACTGTTGGGAGCAAATCAACACCTCCCTAGGAGAATTGAGTTCCAACATGGGACAACTAAGGGTGGAGCACCAAAAACATTCCATCCTCCTCCATGAAATTAAAGAAGATCAAAGAATCATGAGAGAGGAGCAACAAAGGCAAGGAAGAAACATTGAGGAGCTCAAGCACTCCATAAGATCTACAAGAGGAAGAACAAGCCGCCATCACTAAGGTGGACCCGTTCTTTAATCTCCTTGTTCTTTATTTTCTGTTTTTCGATTTTTTATTCTTATGTTTATCTATGTTTGTGTCTTATTACATGATCATTAGTATCTTAGTGTCTATGCCTTAAAGCTATGAATGTCCTATGATTCCATCACCTCTCTTAAATGAAAACTGCTTTAATCACAAAAGAACAAGAAGTACATGATTTCGAAATTTATCCTTGAAACTAGTTGAATTAGTTTGATGTGGTGACAATACTTTTTGTTTTCCGAATGAATGCTTGAACAGTGCATATGTCTCTTGAATTTGTTGTTTTGAGAATGTTAGAAATTGTTGGCTCTTGAAAGAATGAAGGAAAAAGAGAACTGTTATTGAGGATATGAAAAATCATCTAATTGATTCTTGAAGCAAGAAAAAGCAGTGAATTCAAAAAAAATTCAAAAAAAAAGAGAAAGAGAAAAATAAAGAAATAAAGTTGTGATTCAAGGCAAAAAGAGTGTGCTTAAGAACCCTGGACACCTCTAATTGGGGACTCTAGCAAAGCTGGGTCACAATCTGAAAATGTTCACCCAATTATGTGTCTGTGGCATGTATGTATC
>NC_029781.3:30796388-30801589 GCF_000817695.3 Arachis duranensis
TCAACTATGAACGTGTGCCTGACAACCACCTCCATTCTACCTTAGATTAAGTAGTTATCTCTTGGATTCTTTAACCAGAATCTTTGTGGTATAAGCTAGAACTGATGGCGGCATTCAAGAGAATCCGGAAGGTCTAAACCTTGTCTGTGGTATTCTGAGTAGGATTCAATGATTGAATGACTGTGGCGTGCTTCAAACTCCTAGCAGGCGGGGCGTTAGTGACAGACGCAAAAGAATCGCGGGATTCTATTCCGGCCTGACCGAGAACCGACAGATGATTAGCCATGCTGTGACAGAGCATAGGAACATTTTCACTGAGAGGATGGGAGGTAGGCATTGACAACGGTGAAACCCTACATACAGCTTGCCATGGAAGGAGCCTTGCGTGTTTGATGAAGAAGACAGTAGGAAA
Organism: Arachis duranensis; assembly: GCF_000817695.3. Classification (NCBI taxonomy): domain Eukaryota; kingdom Viridiplantae; phylum Streptophyta; class Magnoliopsida; order Fabales; family Fabaceae; genus Arachis; species Arachis duranensis. The sequence goes on from NC_029781.3 coordinate 30,796,801, forward strand.
GCAGAGATTCAGAAGATGGAGCATCTCCAAAACCTCAACCTATTCTCCATTACTGCAAAACAAGTAACCATTTCATGTTCTTTTGCTTTTCTCAATCAATCCTGATAATTTCTGATATCCTGACTAAGATTTACAAGATAACCATAGCTTGCTTCAAGCCGACAATCTCCGTGGGATCGACCTTTGCTCACGCAAGGTATTACTTGGACGACCCAGTGCACTTGCTGGTTAGTTGTGCGGGGTTGCAAAGGTGTGATTGCAATTTCGTGCACCAAGCTAACCAAGAATTCAACTTGGGATTTTTATTTTGTTTTTCTACTTAAGGCTAGTAATGTGGTTATAAAACAAAAGGGGAGTAAAAAGCTCAAGGTGGCTAACAAGGGTGACATAAAAGGGTAGGCTTTATTTGGGATAAGTGAGTTAATAATCAAATATGGCCTCAATCATATGCAAGCATGTACATACACTAAATAATAAACATATAGAATGGAACAAAGCAACGATTGCAATCATAGTGAAGAAAACACACAAGAATACAAATTTATGGTTAAATAATGTAACCATGTAAATAAGCTCAAATCTCACAGGTTGTGTGTTCTTTGGCTCAAAAACCATGTTCCAAATACAACTTCAAACAAATTTAACACAATAAAAATTTTAATTTTTAATTTAAATTAGTGAAATATTATAAAATAAAGTCTTGAAAAGAAATTTATTACTTCAACCAAGTGGTGGTTAAATATGCACAAAATCTAACTATAATGCAATCAAACATACAAATGCAAGAACTAACTACAGAGAAGTTTAGACATTGGTGTTGAGTCAGAAATAACTAACCCATGGAGATCGGTATCGACCTCCCCACACTTAAAAATTGCACCGTCCACGGTGCATGCTAAGATGTATAAGTGGACGGCTACTCCAACTGATGCCTTTCACTATAGATTATGCAGATTGACTTGTTTGTCTCTCCATTTAGAAGCTTTCCCTTTCCCTTCCTCGGTGGCCATCCTGAAAGAAGAGAAAAAGAAGGAAAGTAACCCAGAAGTAAAGATAACAACATAAATAAAATATGGGTGTTAATGCCAAATAATAAAGGTCTCAATTACATGGTAGCTACAACATGTAAGGGAGAAAATAGTGGAAGCAAATGGCATATCAAGAGTGCAAAAATTGCAACAATGAGGAAGAGAGTGGGTAAAAAGAGATAATATAAATATCATGTCAATGCAAAAGTAATACAGGTATAAAAGATAGGCATTAATTTAATTAATATTACCTAACAAGAATAAAACAAGTCACTAAGCACGAAGATAATACCAGAAAAGATACAACATTTGAATAAGAAAATTTAACACCAATGGAAAAGAAAAAGAAAGTAAGAAAGGAGGAAGAAAGAAGAAAAGATAGAAGAAATTAGGATTAGAAAAGAAAAGATAAGATAATTGGCGCTGGTCTGGATAAGCTGTGCGTCGCATATGATGTGGACGCGTGGTGCACGCGATCGCGTGGGGTGTGATAAATTCAAGTGACACGGATGCGTGGGGCACGCGGAAGTGTGACTCGATTTGTGCTAGTGGCGCGAGTGCAGCCTTGCATTCGCACAACTCTCTGTGTAAATGCATTTTGCCAAAAATCTGGGTGACGCGGTCGCGTGGGGGACGCGATCGCGTGGATGGCCTATTTTAAAAAATGACGCGGACGCGTGGGGCACACGTTCGCGTGGTAGGACTTGTGCTTCTAGCACGAGTCCAGCCCAATTCCAGCTCAACTTTTGGCCATACACTCTTTTTACATCGATTTACAGGGCACGCGGTCGCGTGGGTGACGCAGACGCGTGGGAGGCATTTTTCTCACATGATGCGGACGCGTCAGCGATGCGGTCGCGTGGATCAATTTGTGCCAAAGGCACGCCTCCAGCCACGCTCTCGCATGATTCTCTGTCCAATTTCGTTGTCTTCTCAACCCCCCTATGATGCGGACGCGTCGCGTGCGTGAATTTATTTTTATAATGCAGTATGCAGAATGCAATGCTTAATATGAATGCTATGCATGATTCCAAGTTCAATCAAAACTCAAAAACAGACTAAAATTAAAATATAAAAAGGAACGGTCATACCATGGTGGGTTGTCTCCCACCCAGCACTTTTAGTTATAGTCCTTAAGTTGGATATTTGGCGAGCTCCTTGTCATGGTGGCTTGTGCTTGAACTCATCTTGAAACTTCCACCAATGCTTGGACTTCCAATAAGCTCTATCAATACCAAGTAAATTTACCAAGCGTTGATGAAGTTCTCCACAAGCTTCGAGCTCCCAAAGTTGATCCTCATATATTCCTGGATCCCAAATCTTGTTTCTACACCCATCTTCAAGTTGATTATCATGATTTCATCCGGGTCGCAAGCAGTCTGAATTCTCACTGAAGCGGCCAAACAACTTCTTAGACCCATTCAACTGAGCTCTACACCAACCTTTGCGTTTAAACTTAAAACTTCCAACCATAATGAACCTTGCAGGGCAATTCTTACCACTGACCATCTTCCTCTTACTCTTAATGCCACAAAGAGCTCGAAGTTGACCATCCGTCTCCAATAGCCCATATTCAAGTGGAATTAGAAAGCTAAGGGACATGAATTTTACCCACTTGAATGTTGTGAATGGTGATGGCAACTTAGGGGGAAGGGTTTCTAATGAACTTGCAAGCTCCACTCCTTTGTGCTCTTCTTTGACATCTTCCACCTCTTTGCAAGCTTCTTCAATTTCAACCTCTTCCTCTTGGTAGCTTTCTTTTGATTCAATTTCTTCTTTATTGTTCATCAAGGGCATGGAAGGTTGTGCTTCTTCTTCTTTAATCTCCATGTCAAGTTCAATGGGAGAGGATGCAATTGTAGATAAGAATTCATTAATGATTGAATTCATCTCTTGATCGTCTCCTTCAAAATCTTCAACCATGATATGCTTTGGAGGTTGTACACCCTCCTCAACATCAGTTTCAAACGTCTTTGAAGGAGGCTCTATAACTTGACTTTCCCATGGAGGTTCAACATCTCCTAAGTCTTCAACCACTTCTTTTTCTTCAATAATTCCGGCTTCCTCCACTTGTTCCAATACCAAATCGTGCTGCTCACTATCCACCGGAGTGCCTAACTTCTCCTTCCTGTTACGTTCTTCAGTAGATTCTTCACATGAAGCCATGGGGGTTCCTTGAATGCCCGAACGTCAGAAAGGTAATTGATTTATTGCTTGATTCAGGTATTTAAGTATGAAATCGTATTCATCCTTGATGATTTCCTGTTCAACTATTTCTTCACCTTCAAGTACAAAATTCTCCTTGTTGTCTTCCTTCACTAGTTCTTCAATCGCGCTGTCAACTTCAAGGGTCTCTACTACCTTCACCTTTAGTGCCTCCTCTAGCTCCTTATGAAGTATGGATTCACGAAGATGGTCCTCTCTCTCTCTCTTGTTCCATGTTAATCATATCGTTGGGATCATGTTGCTCTTGGATTGATGGATGTGGGTGCTCTTCCATGGATGGTGGTGATGGGATGGAGAGATCATTTTGTGGTTGAAAAGGAAGTGAACTAGAGCTTGAGGGTTGATTGTTAAAGGTATTTGGTGGTCCGATTTGGGCGGCGAGAGCTTGTATAGTAGAGTTTAGATCAGCAAATACTTTCTCCATGGAGGTTTGGGATGGATAGGAGGGTTCATTTGTTGGGAGAAAGGATTCATGGTAGAATGTGGTTCATCTTGATAATGATAAGGAGATGGTGTATATTGAGGTGGTGGTTCTGTGTATGGTTCATTTGGTGGTTGGTGTGGTGAATAAGGATTGGGGTCATTGGTGCACGAAATTGCAATCACACTTTTGCAACTCCGCACAACTAACCAGCAAGTGTACTGGGTCGTCCAAGTAATACCTTGCGTGAGCAAGGGTCGATCCCACAGAGATTGTCGGCTTGAAGCAAGCTATGGTTGTCTTGTAAATCTTAGTCAGGATATCAGAAATTATCAGGATTGATGGTGAAAAGCAAAAGAACATGAAATGATTACTTGTTTTGCAGTAATGGAGAATAGGTTGAGGTTTGGAGATGCTCCATCTTCTGAATCTCTGCTTTCCTACTGTCTTCTTCTTCAAACACGCAAGTCTCCTTCCATGGCAAGCTGTATGTAGGGTTTCACCGTTGTCAATGGCTACCTCCCATCCTCTCAGTGAAAATACGTCCCTGATGCTCTGTCACAGCATAGGCTAATCATCTGTCGGTTCTCAATCAGGCCGGAATAGAATCCAGTGATTCTTTTGCGTCTGTCACTAACGCCCCGCCTTCAGGAGTTTGAAGCACGTCACAGTCATTCAATCATTGAATCCTACTCAGAATACCACAGACAAGGTTTAGACCTTCCGGATTCTCTTGAATGCCGCCATCAATTCTAGCTTATACCACGAAGATACCGGTTAAAGAACCCAAGAGATAACTACTTAATCTAAGATAGAACGGAAGTGGTTGTCAAGCACGCGTTCATGGTTGAGAATGATGATGATTGTCACGGATCATCACATTCATCCGGATTAAGAACAAGTATTATCTTAGAATGGAAGCAAGCATGATTGAATAAGAAACAGTAGTAATTGCATTAATCCATCAAGACACAACAGAGCTCCTCACCCCCAACCATGGGGTGTAGAGACTCATGCCGTGGAAAGTACACAAAGAAAACATGTAAAGTGTCATGAGGTCATAAGGTACTGATACAATGTCAAAAGATCCTATTAATAGTAAACTAGTAACCTA
>NC_029781.3:30803572-30804824 GCF_000817695.3 Arachis duranensis
GTTCCAGTCATTCTCTGCTTATCTGTTAGCCACAGATTTGAGTAGAATTCCTGAACCATGTTCCTTCCAACCTTTATTTCAGGATTGGTCAGAACTTCCCATCCTCTGTTTCGAATTTGCTCTTGGATCTCCGGATATTCATCTTCTTTCAGATCAAATTTCACTTCCGGGATCACTGACCTCAGACCCATTATTTTGTGATAATGGTCTTCATGTTCTTTGGTTAAGAACTTCTCTTGATTCCAAAGATTCTTTGGATTAGTCTCTTTCTTTCCTCTTGAGTTAGTTTGTTTTCCCTTAGGAGCCATGATATTGATGAATCTTGGCTTAGTGATCACGGAAAAGCACACCAAACTTAGAGGTTTGCTTGTCCTCAAGCAAAAGAAAAGAAAGAAGAGAGAGAGAGGAAGAGGAAATTCGAATGGTGTGGGTAAAGGGGGTTCCAAGCGTGAATTTATAAGGGTGGGGAGAAGAAATTTCGAAAAAAAATAAAAAATTTGAAGGGAGATTTGAGAGGATATGGAGAAAAATTGAAAAAAGGGTGAGTTTTTGAAGAAGATTTGAGATTATTTTGAAATAGATTTGAAAAATGGTTTTGATTTATGAAGATTTGAAAGTGAATGATGAAAGGTTGAAGTGCATTTATGTAGAAGAGTATGGGTAAAAAGAGGAAAGTTTGAAAAAAAAAATTGAGTTGAAAACAATAGTGTGGTCCCCCCACCTTTCTGGCGTTAAACGCCCAGAATGGCATCCATTCTGGCGTTTAACGCCCATATGGCACCCCTTTTGGGCGTTTAACGCCCAGCCAGGTGCCCTGGCTGGCGTTAAACGCCAGAAAACCTTCCTCACTGGGCGTTTTTTAAAACGCCCAGGATGCTGCACACCTGGCGTTAAACGCCCAGAATGGTGCCCATTCTGGCGTTTAACGCCCAAAATAGCACCATTCCTGGCGTTAAACGCCCAGAATGGTACCCATTCTGGCGTTTAACGCCCAAAATGCCCCTTACTGGCGTTTTTTCGCCAGTAAGCTCATTTTCTCTGCTTTTTGAGTTGAATCCTTCTGTAACTCTGTGAATTCCTTCATTTTTGATATTTGCCTCTGTAGGAACTAATCATATAACCTCCTAATGACTGGGTTGCCTCCCAGCAAGCGCTTCTTTACTGTCTTTAGCTGGACTTTCACTGAGAATCACTCAAGTCTCAGCTTTGAGCACTCTTGCTCAAAATTTCCTTCAAGATAATGCTTGATTCT
>NC_029781.3:30809094-30810383 GCF_000817695.3 Arachis duranensis
CTCTTTTGGAGAGAACTCATTGCTAGAATACAAATATTGGTTTCTAGCAATAGTGTCTATAAGCTCTTGAGCTTCTTCAATTGTCTTCCTCATGTGTATAGATCCACCAGCTGAGTGGTCTAAAGACATCTGAGCTTTTTCTGTAAGCCCATAGTAGAAAATGTCTAACTGTACCCACTCTGAAAACATTTCAGAGGGACATTTCCTTAGCATACCTCTATACCTCTCCCAGGCATTGTAAAGGGATTCATTATCCTCTTGTTTAAAGCCTTGGATGTCCAGCCTTAGCTGTGTCATCCTTTTTGGAGGGTAAAAGTGATTCAGGAATTTGTCTGACAACTGTTTCCATGTTTTTATGCTTGCTGTAGGTTGGTTATTCAACCACCTTTTTGCTTGATCTTTTACAGCAAATGGAAACAGTAATAGTCTGTAGACATCCTGATCTACCTCTTTATCATGTACTGTGTCAGCAATTTGTAAGAACTGTGCCAGAAACTCAGTAGGTTCTTCCTGTGGAAGACCGGAATACTGGCAATTTTGCTGCACTATGATAATGAGTTGAGGGTTTAATTCAAAGCTGCTTGCTTTGATGGGAGGTGTACAGATGCTACTCCCATATGCAGCTGTAATGGGGTTAGCATATGACCCCAGAGTCCTTTTGGACTGATTGATCCCACTTAAGTCCATAATGGACAAAAGGGAAATGGTAATGATTGCAAAGAGATAAATTTTGTTTGTTTTTTTTTGAATTAAACGAAAAAAATTAAAATAAAACAAAAGAAAATTAAAGTGAAAATTCGAAAATAAAAAAAAAGAAAATAAGATCAAAGCAAATTGAAAACTGAATCAATTAGTTAATTAAAAAGATTTTGAAAACAGCAATTAAAAAGATATGATTGAAAAATTTTTTATGAAAAAGATTTGATTTTGAAAAGAGGAAAGAGAAAAACACAAAAAGACACCAAACTTAAAATTTTAGAAAATCAAACACACAATTTTCGAAAATTTTTAAAGGAAAAACACAAAGAGGACACCAAACTTAGAATTTTTGTAAATCAAAAAGGGACTAAAAACATGCAAAAATCGAAAATCAAAAGAAAAACAAAAGCATGCAATTGACACCAAACTTAGAATATGAAACTAGACTCAACTAAAAAACTCTAAACCAACAAAAATAAAAAAAAATCCTAATATAAGCAACAAGACAAGCCGTCAGTTGTCCAAACTCAACAATCCCCGGCAACGGCGCCAAAAACTTGGTGCACGAAATTGCAATCACACTTTTGCAA
>NC_029781.3:30811464-30821065 GCF_000817695.3 Arachis duranensis
AATCACAGAAAAACACACAAACTCATAGTAAAGTCCAGAAAAGTGAATTTTAGCTAAAAACTAATAAAAATATACTAAAATATAACTAAATTATACTAAAAACATACTAAAAACAATGCCAAAAAGCATACAAATTATCCGCTCATCAGTCATATGGAGGTGAATGGTGGAAAGGGGCTTGTGAGTGTGGTGGTTCAAAGCTATGTTGAGAAGGTGGTTCATTGGCATATGATGGGACTTGTTGGTAACTACAAGGGGGTCCACCATATCTATCAACTTGGTATGCATTATAGAATGGTCTTTGTCTATGATATCTTGGAAGGTGTTGTCGCCTAAAAGGTTGATCAGCTCCTCTTGGCTCCATCCATCTTCGATTGCTTTGACCTTGATGCATATTCCTGTTATAACTTCCTCTTCCTACAACATAGTTGTAACCAGACTCATAGCCAAAGGGGTGAGAGTTCATAGTAGTAGAAGAAAATAAAAACAAAAACTAACAAAAAGAAAATATTTTGAAAAAGATTTGATTTTTTTTTTTGAAAAAAATAAGATAAGATATTTTTGAAAAAAAATAAGTAAGATATTTTTTGAAAAATATTTACAATAACCAATAATAAGGCACACGTTTGTAATTCCCCGGCAACGGCGCCATTTTGACGTTAGGATTTTTGCTAGTAAAGAATTTTGTAAAAATATAGTCGTGTTGTGAGTATAGATTCTAAACCAACAGAAAATCCCTTCGTACAAACGTTTTGGTTGTCACAAGTAACAAAACCCAATAAATTTATAAACCGAGGTATTCAAACCTCGGGTCGTCTTCTCAAGGAATTGCAGAGAAGTATGATTTATTATTGGTTATGGAAAAATAGTGTTTGGGTTTGAAAAAGGTTTCAAGCAAGAGAAATAGATTGCAAGAATTAATAAATTAATAACTAATAAAACTCTTGGCAAGGTATGAAAACTGGAAGTCCTATCCCAGTTATCCTTATCAATTGTGATGAGAATTGGATTTTTCTCCCACTAAGTTAACCTCTAACTATGAAGGTAAGTCAAGTGGATGGAATAAGTTTGGTACCTCAGGTCCTAGTCTTTCCTTGGAAAAGGCTAGAGTTATTGGAACTCGAGTTAATTCTTGAAGAATTCCAATTTTCAGTCAACAATGAGTTTGACAACTCAAGAGTTACCAATTAATCAACCAAGGTCAAAAGGGAAGAAAATATACTCAAATGAAAATAATTTGGATAAAGCCAAAGCATCCATAACATATAAGTCTGAAATACCTCAATTTATATTAAATAAAGAAAATCCTAACATGAATGCCTCATAAGCCAAATAGGCAACATTAGTACTACAAGCATTAAAGTATCTGAAAATAAAAAAGGAATATAAAGTAAAAGGAATATTGAACCTGATGAAGAGTTGAAATCCTAAATCCTTTAAGAGGAATCCTAATCCTAAATCCTAAGAGAGAAGAGAGAACCTCTCTCTCTGAAAACTACATCTAAAATTATGAAAAGTGTGTTATGAGTGAATGATTTGATTTTGCTCCACTCCCAGTCTCTAATCTGTGTTTTCTGAGTCGAGAACTGGGTCAAAAACAGCTCAGAAGTCACTCCCAGCACTTTCTGGTCCGTACAGATCGCGGCAAAGTGACGCGGAGGCGTCGTCCACGCGTTTGCGTGGATTGAAGTTCGCAGATGCAACGCGGATGCATCATCCACGCGTTCGCGTCGCTTAACTTTGGAGCAGCTATAGCAAATTATATATCGTTGTGAAGCCCCGGATGTTAGCTTTCCAACGCAACTGAAACCATCTCATTTGGATCTCTGTAGCTCAAGTTATGACCATTTGAGTGCGAAGAGGTCAGGCTAGACAACTTAGCAGTTTCTTCAACTTCTTGTATTCCTTCCACTTTTCCATGCTTCCTTTCCATCCTCTGAGCCATTCCTATCCTGTAATCTCTGAAATCACTTAACACACATATCAAGGCATCAAATGATAACAAGAGAGGATTTAAATAAAAGAAAATAAAAGGCAAAGAAGCATGTTTTCAATCATAGCACAAAATCAGGAAGGAGAATGTAAAACCATGCAAATCATATGAATAAGTGGGCAAAGGCTTGATAAAAACCACTCAATTGAGTACAAGATAAACCATAAAATAGTGGTTTATCACTAGCACCGATAGAAAATAGAATTTTTTGGTTTCATCTGTTTTGACTTCATGGCGATGAGTATGTGTGCCTCATGTTTGATATCCATGAGAGAATCATAGCGGAACAAGTGACAGAGTTTTTTAGCGGAGGTTGGTGACGGTGGATCTGGCCACTCGAATTTTGTGCAGGATGACCCACCATTTGCACTACCACCCCTACATGTTGCTAGTCCAGTGGAAGACATGGACGTGGATAGTGAGGAGTCTGATGAAGAGTATGTTGGTGGTAGCAACGATAGTAGTTCTTCTGAAGATGATGAGGAGGAGGAGTTTGTACTAGAGTCGCTGGTCGACGCATCAATTCAGTATCTTCTGCCTGTCCCGCACCCAATTCCAATCTTATCAGTTGTACCCAGTCACTATTATACATTGAATCTAGATGCGATGCATGAAAAATTTCTATTTTTCAACATGGGTGGAGACGATTGCAACTTAGATGGTGGTGTAGAGTTTCAAGTTGCCTACAAATTCAAAAGCAGAAAGGCAGTAATGCAAAGTGTGAATAAGTACAACATTTGCAGAAGTGTTGAGTACCGAGTTGTGGAGTCGAACCAATTAAAGTACCATGTGCATTGTCCACAATCAGCAGCAGATGTCCTTGGAGTCTTCGTGTTGCCCTCCGACAGAATCTCAGATATTGGTGAGGTCAAGTTTAATTACGGTGTATTTTAAGTGTAGGTCTCCAGACACCAGCGTTCCATGAATGCTGTGATCAGGGAATTGTTAAATACAAAGTCCCTGAGCAGCACCGTGTCGCCAAATGCAACCTCTATTAAATAAGGGACAATGGCACTGGTGGTGCAAGCGTGTCCTCTAATAAAATACACCACATTTAAATGTCAAAATAAAAAGATAAAAAATATACTAAATAGGTATTCCACATTTTATAACTTAGGTGGAAACAAAATAATTAATTTTTAAAAGTCAACCGTTCGAAAAAATATATCACAATATCAAGTCTCATTAAAATATTAAATAACAATTAAAAAATTATTTACAAACCTATCAAAATTAAATTAAAAATTTACAAATCAAATCAAATAAAAACAAAATGAAATGAATATTTTCTTAATAAATTAATTTAACTAATACTAAAATTATACCTATCCATTAATGTGGACTAAAAAAAGATATCTAACAAGTTTTTATCAAAATTAAAATTAAAATATATAAATCAAATTAAATAATTAACAAAATACAATAAATATTTACGTAATAAATAATTTACCTAATAAGTTAAATCAAACTCTATCAATTAACACTTACTAACAATATATTTTACCATCAAATATATATTATATCTATAAAAGTACCCTAACCATGACTATAAATATATGCTTATTTAACTTAAATATGAAAATAACAATACTAACCTGAAAGTCAATTGCCTCAGTGATATATTACGTTGTGTTCAGGGGGTTAATATCCTTATTTCGTGCATCTGTGGCGCCATAATCTTCGAATATCTCGATAATATATTTAAAAAAGATTAAAAATGGAATAAAAGTATAAAAAATTGATGAAAAGTGATTTCAGTAGACGCTATAAACGAGTTCAATATATAGAGATGCTTCTTACTTATCTCGTTTATAGTATAAACGAAAATAATGAGTTTGAGTTGTATTTGTGACTGAATTTGATGAATATGTATTTGATTTCTCGATTGAAAAGAGGTTGAAAATGGTTCAGTTGGGACCCGAAAAAGGGTGGCTAACCCTGAGTTTCAGGGGAAGTGCTGCCAAAATTTTATAAAAATCTGAGGTTTTATTTGAAAAGTTTTATATTGAATTCATTTGTATAGCATTTATTATTATTAATAATTGTGTGATTTGAATTACTACAAATAATTTTCTGCTATCTTCTTATAAACTGAAACGCGATATCGACCTAAAGGCTCAATATTAAATAGTAAATAAGGAGAACATGTTAGTAACTCCTTACTTTTGGTACGATCATGACGTGCTAAAGGTTAGGGTGTTACAACGTGGATGCCCATTCCCATATAGAACTCACATTCTCAAAGAAGGAATAATAATTAATGAATGTTGAAATTGATCCTCCTCATACATGTATAAATAGAGGCATTTGCCTCCGAGAAAAGTAAGCAAGAAATAAGAAATCTATTCCCTCTTTATGTTACAATCAAATACTCTTCTCCTTATATTTCTACTACAATTCTTTCTCTTCTTTTATTTTATAAGTATTTTAAATTCTATTTTCTATTACTCTTTACATATAATATTAATAGCAATATTAATCATCTTTATTATATTGAAATAGTAACAATAAACAAATGCAATTCTCTCTCTCTATTTTTAATACTTCTTTCAATAGATCTTGGAGATACCATTAAGGTTGAAAATAATGCATCCCAGAAGGATAAAGCCAAAGCCATGATTTTTCTTCGTCGTCATCTTGACGAGGGATTGAAAAATGAATATCTCACATAAAATATCCTGCAGATCTTTGGAAAGACCTTGAAGAAAGGTACAATCATCAAAAAACGGTGATACTTCCTCAAGCCCGATATGAATGGACGCATTTGCGTTTACAAGATTTTAAATCTATAAATGAATATAATTCTGCAATGTTTTGAATCACCTCCCGAATGAAATTGTGTGGGAAAAAAATAACTGATCATGATATGTTGGAGAAAACTTTCTCAACCTTCCATGCCTCGAATGTGCTTCTGCAGCAGCAGTATCGAGAAAAAGGGTTTAAAAAATATTCTGAGTTAATTTCTTGCCTTCTTGTTGCTGAACGCAACAATGAGTTAGTCTTAAAAAATCATGAAGCGTGCCCAGCTGGCGCCGCCCCATTTCCTGAAGTAAATGCAGCAAATCATTACTCCAGAAGAGGTAAATGGCAAGTTTTTAATAACAAGAAAAATTATGGAAGAAAAAGGAATTATATTCAAAAGAGAGGATCTCACCAGAAGTGGGATAAAGAAAGGAATATTAGGCAGAATAAATCAACAGAGGATAAGTGTTTCTGTTGTGGTGGAAAGGGCCATTGGTCACGTACCTGTCGTACCCCAAGGCACCTAGTCGATCTTTACCAGACATCTTTGAAAAAGGACGACAAAGGAAAGGAAACAAATTTCGTTTCAAATGATGCTAAGAACTCCACCACTCATTATGATGTATCTGATTTCTTTGAGGATCCTGAAGGAAATATTGGTCATTTGATCAATGATGGAATAGTTTAATACGTGGGATTGTGAAGTATCTATGTAAATAAATAATGTAAATAACTTATTGTTAAGTTTTATTTTCTATGTATTTAAGTTTCAAATGTGATGTACATAAATAATGAAGTATTAATATTTATGAATTTTGAAATTATTAAATGTGTCAAATTTTAAAATAAAATTTTAGTATATGATATTATTGTTGTGTACAGTGTTTCTTAGGAAAATAATTCCGATCAAGTATTCAATTTAACTGTACATGCTACTCATTTTATTATTATTTGTTTTTGAAGAGAATGGCAAGAATATGTAATGAAGATATATGCCTTGCGGATAGTGCAAGTTCGCATATTATTCTCAAAAGTGATATATATTTTACCCATCTTGTGCCAAAAGAGGAATATGTTAATACTATTATTGGCTCAGGCAATGTGATAGAAGGCTCCGGAAGAGCTATAATTTTGTTTTCTGGAGGAACAAAATTTATAATAAATAATGCACTATTATCTACTAAGTCATTGAGGAACTTATTGAGTTTCAAAGATATTCGCCGAAATGGATATCATGTTAAGACAATGAATGAGAAAAATCATGAGTATTTATGTATCACAACTCATGATTCAAATAAGAAAGTTATATTAGAAAAATTACCCTCACTTTCATCTGGGTTGTATTATACCAAGATTAGTGCAATTGAATCACATGCCACTGTAAACCAGAAGTTTACTAGCCCAAATGAATTCATAACTTGGCATGACCGATTGGGTCATCCGGGAACAACCATGATGAGGAGAATTATTGAAAACTCTCATAGACGTTCACTAAAGAACCAGAAGATTCTTAAAACTAGTGAATTTTGTTGTGCTGCATGTTCTCAGGGAAAGTAAATTTTAAGTCCATCACCAGTAAAGGTTGGATTCGAGTCCCCTGAATTCCTAGAAAGGATTCAAGGTGATATATGTGGACCTATTCATCCACCATGTGGATCTTTTAGATATTTTATGGTCCTAATAGACGCATCTTTGAGATGGTCACATGTGTGCTTATTATCTTCTCGCAACTTGGCGTTTGCGAGATTACTGGCTCAAATTATTCGATTAAAAGCACAATTTCCAGAAAATTCAATCAAAGCAATTCGTCTTGATAATGCTGGTAAATTTACTCCCCAAGCTTTTGATGCTTATTGTATGGCTAATGGAATAAGTGTTGAACATCCAGTAGCTTATGTTCACACACAAAATGGGTTAGCAAAATCACTTATTAAGCGCCTCCAATTAATTGCTAGACCCTTGCTTATGAGAACAAATCTCCCAACCTCAGTTTGGGGGCATGCTATTTTACATGCTGCAGCACTTATTCGTTTGAGGCCAACAAGTTATCATCAATTCTCTCCTATGCAATTAGCTTTTGGCCAGCAGCCAAATATTTCCCATTTAAGAATATTTGGGTGTGCAACATATGTTCCCATTGCACCACCTAATCGCACCAAAATGGGACCCCAAAGAAAATTGGGGATATATGTTGGATATGATTCTCCCTCTATAGTGAGGTATCTTGAGATACAAACGGGAGATGTATTTAAAGCCCGGTTTGCGGATTGCCATTTTGATGAATCAAAATTTCTAACATTAGGGGGAGAGAATAAGCTTCCTGAAAAGGAGCTTAATTGGAATGCATCATCATTGATGCATTTAGATCCTCGATCAGGGCAATGTGAACTGGAAGTTCAAAAGATTATACATTTGCAAAGAATAGCAAATGATTTGCCTGATGCATTTTCCGATACAAAGAGGATAACTAAATCTTATATACCAGCGGAAAATGTCCCAATTCGAATTGATGTCCCAGTAGGACAAGTAGCCACTGAAGCAAATTCACGCCAGAAGCGTGGCAGGCCTGTCGGTTCCAAAGACAAAAATCCTCGAAAGAGAAAAGAGGTAAATAATATTCCTGTTGAAAAAGACATAGTAAAGACACCTGCAGTTGTCCAAAATTCTGATATAACGCCAGAAGATGTTCAGGCACCTGAAAATAGTGAAAATGATGAGATCTCGATAAATTGAGTTGTGCGCTATAAAGCCCGACTTGTGGCACAAGGTTTTTCACAAAGGCCCGGTATAGATTATGAAGAAACGTATTCCCCTGTAGTGGATGCGATAACATTGCGTTATTTGGTCAGTTTAGCTGCATATCATAAACTGCATATGCATTTAATGGATGTGGTAACAACCTATTTATACGGCTCATTAGATCGGGATATATATATATATATGAAAGTCCCTAAAGGACTAAAGATATCCAAACCATCTAGTGAATATTCGCAAGGGTTATACTCAGTCAAATTGCAAAGATCTTTATATGGTCTGAAACAATCTGGACGAATGTGGTATAATCGTCTTACTGAGTATCTGGCCAAAAATGGATTCAAGAATGATGATATATGCCCATGTATTTTCATAAAGAAAACTACATCTGGGTTCATTATAATTGCTGTGTACGTTGATGATTTAAATATAATTGGGGTTCCTGAAGAGATTCCAACAATTATAAAAACTCTAAAAGAAGAGTTTGAGATGAAAGATCTTAGAAAGACTAAGTTTTGTCTCGGCCTGCAGATCGAGCATATAAAAGGTGGGATCTTTATTCATCAAACAACATACACAGAAAAGATCTTGAAAAGATTTTATATGCATAAGTCACATCCATTAAGTACCCCAATGATAGTAAGATCTTTGAATGTGGAAAAGGATCAATTCCGTCCTAAAAAAGAAAATGAAGATATCCTTGGTCCTGAAGTACCATATCTTAGTGCCATTGGAGCGCTAATGTATCTTGCTAATAATACGCGACCCGATATATCATTTGCTGTGAATTTACTAGCAAGATATAGTTCCTCTCCACTATATCATGGAGATCCACGAAACAGACGATTGCTGCAACATCCTCTAATCATGCCGAAATACTGGCGATTCATGAAGCTAGTCGCGAGTGCTTTTGGCTGAGGAGTCTGATTCAATATATTCTGTCATCATGTGGACTGATTAATCATAAGATAGCTCCAACTGTCTTGTTTGAAGATAATACAGCATGCATTGCTCAACTTAAAGGCGGATACATCAAAGGTGATAGAACTAAGCATATTTCTCCCAAATTCTTCTTTACCCATGATCTTCAAAATCAAGGGACGATTGATGTCCAACAGATCCGCTCAAGTGACAATCTGGCAGATTTATTTACAAAGTCACTCCCAAGATCCTCCTTTGAAAGATTGGTACATGAGATTGGGATGTGTCGATTTCGAGATATTAAATGATTTCGACAAGAGGGGGAGACTGTACTCTTTTTTCCTTGGTCAAGTTTTTTTTCTATTGGGTTTTTCTTGACAAGGTTTTTAATGAGACAGTCCTCATCACAAAGGATATTGTACTCTTTTTCCTTCACTAAGGTTTTTCCCACAAGGTTTTCCTTTAGTAAGGTTTTAATGAGGCAATAATCCTAAATGATCATCCAAGGGGGAGTATTGTGATAAGAATGGGACGTGGATGCCCATTCCCATACAGAACTCACATTCTCAAAGAAGGAATAATAATTAATGAATGTTGAAATTGATCCTCCTCATACATGTATAAATAAAGGCATTTGCCTCCGAGAAAAGTAAGCAAGAAATAAGAAATCTATTCCCTCTTTATGTTGCAATCAAATATTCTTCTCCTTATATTTTTACTACAATTCTTTCTCTTCTTTTATTTTATAAGTATTTTAAATTCTATTTTCTATCACTCTTTACATATAATATTAATAGCAATATTAATCATCTTTATTATATTGAGATAGTAACAATAAACAAATGCAATTCTCTCTCTCTCTATTTTTAATACTTCTTTCTATCTTTGTATATATATACACAATAAAATATATAATATTATTATATATATATAAATATTATTGAGCTAATTATATTAATAATAGAGTCGTCTATTTATACATCTTTATTTTGTATTTAATATATCTTTTATTTATTTTACAACATATTTGTTGATTCCATGAGCTACTTATATATGACGAACAGATATAGAATTTTTATTTTTGTATATTGGATTATGCGTGGTAAAATTTTTAAAGATAGTCTAAATTATGTGTTTTATGTTATTGAGGGCGTTTATAAAATATTAATGACATTTTCTCTTTATATAATT
>NC_029781.3:30821132-30824601 GCF_000817695.3 Arachis duranensis
ACAGATATAACTCTCTAATTAGAGTTATAATTTGTAATCTTTTTCTATAATTTATAAAATTATTTGGTTAAAATTTAATAAAAAAAAACTCTAAGTTAATTTATTATTGTCAACTAATATTGATTAGACAAATAGAAAGTGATTTTTGTATAATTTTTAAATTTCATTGAAGATAAAATCAATTAAAAAGATTAAAAGTATGTTGAAATTCAACAACCAAGTACCAACTCATAAATATACCAACCTTAAAAGAATATGTGAACACAACCCACCACCAACTAAGCAAGGACGGATTTACATGCATATTGGTATGGGGACATATGTCTCCAATGATATTTTAGAATTTAATACAAAATATATAGAAAGTTATATGTTTGACCCTATAGTTTGTTTCATTTTGTCCCTATATTAATCTTATTTTACATTAAAACAATCATTATTTATTAAAATTGATTTGTTACTAATGAGATATGTAATTTAGTTAAATTCATTGTAAGGAGATCAATGTAAAAATGTTATTAATGAGCATCCAAAATTTTTTAACAATTCATAAGGATTTTTTTTTTTACAAAAGAATAAACTATTTAATTTACATTGATGAATAATAAGTATACGAGACTTATTAATCGCCGTAAAATATTTTTATCTAAGAATTATTGTTCAATTGTTTTTTCTTTTTATATTATATTTTTTAAGTATAGTTTTATCCTCATTAATTAAATTTTTTAGATTTATCACTGAACTAAGCAAGGCTTTTTTATTTAATAAATAAAATAATTATAATAATTACCAAAATAAATAATTTAAAAATTATTTACCAAAATAAATATCCCTTTCTTATCTCGTTTACATTGTAAACGAGATAAGACAGGTGGATGCGATATATGTGTAAACGAGATACAACCCTAAATCCTAAACCCTAATAAACTTAGAGAAGGGGGTTGAATCTATGCCTATCTTTTAAGTTACTGAACTTAATACTTTAAAGCAAATTTTCAATTCTGATTCTGTTTAAACTCTGCAGCAGAAATTTATGAGACAATTTATTTTGTCTCATGAATATCAAAAAACAGAACAGAGCAGAGAAGAGGAAAGCTAACACCATCATGTATCCTGGTTCGGTTGCCTTGTGTTATATGCAACCTACGTCCAGTCTCCACCACAACAGTGGTAGAATTTTCACTATGGTTAAAGTATTACATACATCAATTCCATAGGATTGACACAATCCTCTCACACTCAAGTTCTAACCTAACTTGACATTGGCTATGCTAATACCTAACTCTTCCTCTTAGTGCTAACCTAACTAAGAAAAGGATACCTCACAAGTACAGATACAAGACACAGACTTACTTAAAGAAATCTGAAATAACTCTAGACTTTTTACTCATGTGTGTCTCTCTGTCTTTTTCCACTTTTAGGCTCTTTCAATGACTCTCTCATTCAACCTTTTACCTTGAGAAATTACAGAAAGATAAATATTGAAAAGTAAATTACAATCTATAAAACATGAAGGAGATTGACTCTTCAACAGCCTCTTTGCTATGTGATAAACCAGATTTGCATGTCTCTGATTCAGTTCTTCATTTTTTGCAGAATGCTTTTTTGAAAGAAAGCACTATCTAAGTAGATGAACTTTTTCAAGGAACTCTTTTCAGAACATACACCTCAAGAACACTAGTTATCTCTCTTTACCTTCAAACTGAAGTGATTTTTCTATTTGTATGATTTCAATTTTTAACACCATAGACTTGCTTCACATAGTTGACTTCTTCTTCTCACAAAAAAATAGAGCAATAGCTACGCAGAAGAGAGATGGGACTGTAGCAAAGATTTCAGATTTCATACATTCATATCTTCCATCTTCTCTTTCATCTTTTTTTCAATATCTTCAAGGATCTGAACCATTTATTTTTGCTTTGGTTCCAAGTTTCTTTCTTGACCGTTGATCCACAACAGAACTCCATAACATCCATTTTTTTCATTTTACCAGAAATGGGTATGAGGGGGAAAAAAGCTTGAGCAAGTTACTATAGAGTACCAATAATGGAAAGATCTTTCTGATTTGTCTAAGATCTGATTTTGCCCTAACTTCTGATTTCTTTTTCTTTCTTCTTTATAGCTAACCTCTTTTTCTTTCTAGGATATGAACCATGGCATGACCATCTTTAACTTAGCTTAGCTTGCTTTGATTAGGGTGATTAGACATTAGCTTTTTGTGATTTACCTTTCTCTTTTTTTTTTCTGATGAGAGAACAAGAAGAACGAAGCTCTCTCTTTCTCTTTCTTTCTGATTCTTACTGAAACAAACATGTGAAGTACTTTGGGAGGCTTCAGCTTGAGTGATGTGCTTTGAGCTTGGATTATCTTTACTTACCTCTTAGCCCATGTGACTTCTTTGTTATTTTTATTTGGGTTTTATTTACTAGGCAACCCATCAACAGTGTTTTGGTTTCCTTGTATTTGGACTGCTATTCTTTTTGGTTTGGCCTACAACACTTAATGAAACATAATCAAGCTCAATTGGATATTTAATCAAATAAAATAATATTTGTCATCATCAATTAAGTTAGTTAATTTATTAATTCAACACGTACATGTATTTTAAAAAAAATTAAAAATAATAAAAAATATTAATAATATCCATAATCCAAACATTTAGCATGCAATTAGTACATGAAAAAGTTAGTAAAAGAGATTAAAATGGAAAGATGAGAAGCGTGAAATTGATGCACGATAAATAAAACATAGAGGTTGATGGGGATAGTGGGAAGATAAGCCTCTCACGTTATCTCCCACTATCCGTTTCAATTCTCTTCTCACTGTTCCTATCAACCTCTCCTAACAATTGTCAAATAGTTATCTCATCTTTTTGTGTTTTATTTATCGTGCATCAACTTCACGCTCCTCGTCATCTTTCAATTTTTAGAAGTGAGCACAATTATCATATTTATTCTCATAATAGAACTTTTCTTGACCATGTACGAATTTTTTATTTTTTAAATTTAAATCAATCTAATTTGATAATAATTTAATCTAAAATTTTTTATGTACTATTTTTTAGTACTAATTAATCAAATATATCCATTTTAATCTCTTCTACCAATTTTTTTATGTACTAATTACATGCTAAAAGTTTAGATTATTGATATTATTAATATTTTTTATTATTTTTAATTTTTTTCTAAAATATATGTATCTCGTTTACATTATAAACGAAATATACACGTATAGCATCTGTCTGTTTTATCTCGTTTACACTGTAAACGAGATATATGTTAAATTATTTTGATAAATATTTTTTAAATTATTTATTTAATTTATAAAAATAAAAAATCCAACTAAGCAATCATGTACACTTATATCGAGTACCATCTGTATAATGAGTAGATATTTTCTACTACACCTTTCATTGAACAGGGAAAGCTAAGATGAAGTAAGAAAAATGCCACCCGGTAACCAGTGACGG
>NC_029781.3:30824642-30832027 GCF_000817695.3 Arachis duranensis
ATAGTATGAAATCATTTATTTATATTATTTATTATTTGATAGTTGAATTTTATTTAATTTATTATACTTTAAAATAATAAGATTATTTTTTTATTATAAACATAAAAAATCAAAATAAAAAAAAATTGTTGACCTTAAAAGTAAAAAGAAAAGAATATATATATATATAAATAAATAAATAAACATACAAAAAGGAGAATATGCTTGTAGTAAATTTTGAACCCAAAACCAAGAGTTTGTGGAAAACTTACAACAAAATTAGTAACCAATTGAACAATTTGTACTAAACAAATAGATAGTCAAAATTTTACTTTTATAAAATATTTGGGCCATAGTCCCATTGTCTTAATGAAACTCTGCCATTGCCGGTAGCACATCAATCCTAACATTATTCTTGCTTATAATTTGGATATAGACACATAATTTTAGTTATTTTTTCATACTAATACTTTCTTTTTGGCAAAGTTTTATCGTCGTTTTATTTCATAAAATTATTTTTATTAAGATTTAATTAAAATTTTAGTACATTTTTAATATTTTATTCTTTCTAATATTATCCTTTTACAGCATTCTATATATACTATTTAATAATTAAGCTTTCAACTTGCAGTCCCAAGAAATTTTTTTTTTTAACTCAATCTAATTTCAACTTCATTATTCAGGTTGTCTACTTATGTAGGATATTAATCTATTACAAGTAATATCGATTCAGTTTAACTAAAAAACCTAACACACAATAAGTAGTTATTATAATAAATTAATAACTAATTTAAGGTAGTGTTTGATAGGGAATATTGAAATTAAAACTGAAAGATTAGTATTTAATATTGTGTTTAATGGTTAGAGACTAGAATTAAAATTTCAATCTCTATTCTTAAAATTTCGGTTCCTTTAGTATTTCAAAAAGTTAGGATACAGGAAATTAAAATTTTGAAGACGAAAAATAAAATTTTAATAACATTTTTTTTTTCAAAAATACCCTCATTCAACTTTTCAAGTTTCTATTCTACCCTTCCACAGCCACCATCTCCTTTTTTCTGGACAACATCGTTCCCTTCTCTTCAAACCATCGCCACTCTCATGTTCTTAAGTCGTTATCATCTCCCTCTTCAATAATCAATACATCAACGAACAAAAGTAGATCTAATATAGTGATCAATACAACACAACAAAGAAGAATAGCAAAGCAGGAGCGAAATAGAGAAGAACAGTGAATTTCTCATCATTAGCGATGATGAGTAGTGAAATTTGCAAATGGTGAAGGCGATCGTGACGGTGAAGGGAGAGAGAAGATGGCTGAGTTAGGATTTTTAATTTTTTAATTAATAAGAATTTTTAGTAATTTTAAACATTTTAGTCTCTATTTTTATCTCAAACCAAATAGAATATTAAGACATAACTTAATTTTGCATACTTTATAAAAACATAATATTATTTCAGTCTCTATCTTTTAGTATTTATCTTTCAGTCTTAATTTTTTTTCAAACACTACCTAAATATATCTAGTTATCTAATAATAGTCAAGAATTTAAAATTTAATGGTGTATATGAAGAAAGATACTGACATCTTTTTTGAAAAATCTTAGAAGAAAAAAAATTAAAAAATGATATTTTTTATTTATATACACATTTATTATATTATTTTTATTGTATATAAAAGAGATTTTTTTAAAATTTTTTTTACTTTTTATTAACACTTTTAATAACAAAAAATAAAAAATATACACAAAAATAATACATAACATCTTTTTAAAAACTTTAGTAATCCTTATTACCATAAATACTCTAAATATACCAAAAAAAATTATATAAAAAAGTGTTAGACAAACAAAAAGAAACTCAATACATAATGATCTGATTTTTAAAAATTTTGTCATTTTTTTAATTAAATATTTTAAATAATAGCAAAAAAATCAATCAATCATATTTTATATTGTTCTTTTTTTATAGAGACTTTTATCCAGCTCTTAAAGCATTGTTTAATTGTCATTGAAATTATCCATAGTCTTCTATAAATAATCAACTATGCAAGCACATCACACCTGCCAAGTAAATTTAACCAAAAGATAAGTAAAAAATATTCTCAACATCTTTTTTACATAATACACAAATATTATTTTGATCAATAATACTTAGTTTACATTATCTCTTCTTAGTATTAATGCTGCCAACTAATACAAACAAAGTGAATAACTCAACTCTTGGTAACATCAAACATCTTCAAATAACACTAATAAAACTGTAGCTTGTAATACTTTCTAGAAGTATTTTTGCCTACAAAATCTGTACAAAAGAATTTGTAGAGTAAAAACCTGATTTTTCAAATTTTCATCCAATTCGTCATTTCTCTTGGTTGTTAATTTGATTGACTGTAGAATCTCATGAAGTTGGTTAACTAGTTTCAACTTTTATTGAAATAGTTTCATTTTCCATTAAAATTTCTATATCCACTCTAATCCATTCTAAAATTTACAATCACATGTAATAGATTCGTTTTGGTTTGAAACTGGAAAAAACCTTGAAAAAATGTCTTTCAACATGCCAAATGTTAGATAATTATCCTTTTAGAACTGAATTCTTCTTTCATCCTTCAAAAACAGTCTTCTAATCATCTTATTTTTCATCTTCTTCTTTTTTATTTATATCTTTTGTTTATATTTGATATATCTTTTCATGAATCCTCTCTTGTAAGTATAGTCTTATAAGAGAATAATTTATTAAGATTTAAGTTATTGTAAGAATACACAAATTTTTTTATAATAAACAATCTTTTTATGAAAATAATAACTGCCACTTAAACAAGTAGAAGTGAACTAAAAATTTTTTTAAGAGGGACCAATATAAAAAATATAAATTAAGAGAAATAAATTTAAAATTAAGAGAAAGTCATACTGAAAAGTAAAGACTTAGTATATACAAATTATTAATTTGGGGAAGAGAGGCATTGCCCCATCCCATCAACGTAACTCCGTGCCTATAAATATAAAAGCAGTATTTCGAATCACTATATCTCTATTTCTAACCCTCTTAATTTTTTTTAGAACTTGTATTATTTTTTATTTCACTAAATGTATTTCATATTTGTCATCTTTTTTATTCTATAAAATTTTTTTTTGCAATGAAATTAATTTTGTTGTTGTTATTTTTGGTATTTTTATATAAGTTGAGATAATAAATTAATAAATTATTAAATACAAATTTAATAAAGATTAATTTATTATTTTTATTGAATATTTTTACTTTTTATAAGTTAAATTTTTATTTTTATTTTATCTATTATCGATTTTCATATTTTGATAAGTCTCGGATTTGTTCCAAAAAAAATTTCAAGATATTTAACTGACAATGGAATTTCTTTACATCCAAACAACTGACATAGACGCCGTTGATTCTTATAGAAATATTAAACGTATTTGTTCGAAGTCTCGTTTTTATTTCTTTTATATTTAATCCTATCACAAATATTTTGAAACCTTGATTATTTATTAATGTTTCAAAGTCCATCGATTACTTGTCAATGCTAATTATTAAACGTCTGAACAAACTATAAATTAAACTAGCTAATTATTGGTTGTGTATAAAAAATTAATATAGAGATAATTTTTAATAGTAATGATAACGTCCAGTATGTTATATATTATTATAATAATAATTAAATATAGCGAGACACTAGACAACGGACTTATTACGATATCTTCTTTATTTTTGTTTTCTCTATCTGTATGCAAAAAGTGAAACAACTTATAGTACAAAACTATAATTGTTATATTACAGAAAATTAATTAAATATGGATCAACCTTGTAACAGGTAAGTACAAAACTATAATTGCTATATTTTTTTATGGATTCTTTTAATTTAATAAGTTAAGATTTTTTAAGTATTTATAATAGATTAATAAATTACTATACACATAAAATAAAATTTAAATTTTCTGATATTATTATTTAAATAAATGAGTGAAATAACCATTAATCAATAAATTCAAGTTGGATAAAAATTGACTAATATTTAACTATGAAAAATTGAATAAAAGTATAAAATTGAATCAAGATAATATATATTAATACAAAAAAATTAGCAGGTTCTATGATTTGTAGTCATCAATTAGCTATTATGAATATTTTTAATAGTGTGAGTTCTGTGAGATTACATATAATAGTGTAGAATTATTTATTTTTCTTTTAATTATTAAGTGCTGACTAAATTTTAATAAAATTACTGGTTCTTTAAACTTTCTCTTAATACAAAATTAAAATAAAATAGAATTTAGAGATAAAATATAAACTTAAACGTCAAAATATAAAATATATTTAAAAAAATAAAAAATTCAAGTTTTTGATATCGAATATACTTAGTAAGTGTCTTTAATTACTTGTTAGCTGATGGCATTTTATGCAACTTGCTACTTTCTCTTAGCTTACCAACCTTCGTTTGTTAGTTAGTGCACTTTCAATGATTGAAGAGAAAAAATAAGGTTGTGAGTTGTAGATGTCGTGCTTTGCTTTGCTGTTTAAATTGTTATTAATTATATTATATTGTATTTGCAAACGTTGGATGCATGGTTCATATCCAAAACGGTAATTTCCGGTAATTCAATAATTGTACTCTTAACATGTAAAGACCTATTCTTCAATAATTTTATTTGTCTACATCGCCTGCCATCAATTTTCTAACTAGCAGAGAAATGTGAAAATTAAGAGTAAGTTTGGTTTGTATTTTTATTTTTAAAATTTTATAAAAAATAAAAATAATAGAATTTTGTTTCAAGAAGAAGTATTTTCTTCTTGAATCTTCTCACTGTTACCTTAAGGCTTCTATAATGACTCATGATGGGTGTTGGGTTAGTTGTCCAATTTTTGGTGAGAAAGTGGACATCCCCCGCAAAGAATACGAAATTAAAAAAATTTCTGATAATGAAGATAAAATATTCATAGAGGGGTGTAGGGGACAAGTATGTTTATTAAATTTTGACCAATACTTAATCATAAAAAAAATTGAATTAATCATAAAAAAATTGAATTATTCTATATCATTAGATGCAATTTTACACTATTAAAAATATTATTGGTGGCTAAAAATCACAAAATCTATTGACCCTAAACTTCTTCATTTTTATATACTACTAAGGACAATTTCAAATTTTAACGGGACACTTGCCTGTTACCTTCACAACCATAAGAATGGATCCAGCAAAGAAATCACTATGAGGAGAATTAGAATAATAGCTCATAAGAAATGAGGCTATTTTTAAAAAATAAAAGAATATGTCCTGGTGAGACTCTAGTTAGAAGTAAGTTGAATTATCACTAACGGAAACAAAATCAAAATTGACCAAATACAAAGAAAGGATACTATGAGATGAGATAAGGTATTTGATATTGCTTTTATGCATGCTAGTATAATATTGTTAAAAAAGTGTGTTTGTGAGTTCCTTTAATCCTTTGTTGTCTGATGACATTGTCAAAGGTTAGCATAAGGGACTTGGATATAATCCGAATGATTGAATGAATTTGTTAGAAGGATTCTGGAAGAGAATAGTGTCGCAGGTGATGATTAAAAGAACTATGCAAACATTAAATGGGGAGATAGTGTAAGAAAAAAAGTCTATGTAATATTCACGTAGCAGAAATGTCTTGATATCTTGTGTGGTTATTTATAGCTTTAGTTTAGGATTTATTTAAATAGATAAAAGTTATAAAAATATGTAATTTATAGCGTTTTATTATCAATTTGCACTTTATTACTTATCTCGTTTACAGTGTAAACGAAATAACATTGTGTATATTTCGTTTATAATGTAAACGAGATATATTCATTCAGTCATTTCAAACAATCATAAATTATTTACAAATACCCATTAGACTTCCATGGCATTCATAGTTTAAAAACAGTTAATTTCAAAACAAAATCACCTACCTTCGCACGGAACCAAAATCCTCGAAAACTCCGGAAAAGTTTTTTTGACCGAGCTGCTGAAGAAGAAAGTGTCAGAAATCGTTTGTGCTTCCTAGAACTCCAGTTAGGCAAACTCAAGGAGAAGAGGAGCTACGTCACCGTCAACTTTCACCGATCAAAAGTGACGCCAATACGTAGAGGAGGAGGATACGAATACTTTTACCGGATTAGATTTTTTATTAGAGTTATGGATCTCAAGAAATCAAAGTCAAAAGTTCAGAAATTCCATGGTTTCTCAATCTCTTTCTCTCACGGCCTTTCTTTCATTTTCTTATGGTTTCGGTCATGTATGAAAAGAAATGAAGAAGATTAAGGATAATAGGTAGTATTTGTTTTCGGAGACAGGACACAGAGATATGAACAACACATCTTTAAAAAGCGTTTGGAAGCAAAGACATGACACTGAACATATTGTCTCCGGGACAGTTTTTTATACTTTTGTGTCCACTCTTTTACGAAGGACAATGATGGACACAGGATTTGGAAGAGGGACACGGACTGTTTTTATGAATTTTTTTCTTTTTTGTCCATGGTGCTATTTTTTATTATTACACTGTTACCCCTTCTTATTTTTTCTATTTTGCGTTGTTCTCAGAAAGTACTTTTTTTTTTCTCCATGCTCTTTTTCTATTTCTATTTTTCCTTCTTTCTATTAGGTACTTTCTCTTTTTTATAGAAATTTTTATTGGACTGGCTAATTTCTTTTTTCTTATCATTCTTACTTCAACATCATTTTAACCTTATTGTGCAAAATTTTTTTCATGTAAAAATGGATTCTTTTTTAAAATTGATTTTTTATTTAAAATTAATTTGGCTTATTAACCTCAACAAAATTTTTATTAATCAAACTCAGATCTATTTTATTATTAATCTTAACTATATGTATTCCTATATATTAATAATAAATTTAAAAAGAAAATAATTATATTTATAAATTTTATTTTAATATAAATACTATTATATAATTTTTTATTAAAATTTTTGACTGCTTCAAATATTTTTTTCAAGTTCCTACTGTCTGTACTCCTATGTACTCTTATTCTTTATTAAATTAGTTTATATTAAAAAATTTGGAATGACATGACTATTTTAGTCATTTCATATAATATTTTAGTCTTGTTCATGTGTATCTAAACATAATACTGGACATTACATTAATGTTCTATCCATCGTATCCAAATACGATACACAAAACATAATTTTTAATATCTCTATCCTATTATCTTTATTTTAATGTCCTGTTCGGTCGTGTCTCTACAAACAAACACTACCATAGTGATTTGTGGTGATTAAGGTTGCGTTAGATGTCAAAGTTGGATATATACATATTGCACTAAAGCCACGTTTCATGATTATAAGGAAATAGTTATATGTATTAAAGGGTCACAAGCCACGTTCCTTATAATGATGATAATGTTATTATAAGTAA
>NC_029781.3:30832274-30840644 GCF_000817695.3 Arachis duranensis
ATATAATAATTTAATATCTTAAAATATAATATTTATATTTATATTATATTTATTAAATATAATTTTGTATATTTATGTTCTTATATCAATATTTTGTATCTATAAATAAAAACAGCCTAATTATAACTAAACTTTGATAAAATGAAATTGCAAATTTTGTAGTATGAAAATGTACGATAAAACTTATCATATGAATGTTTAGACAAAGTGTCTAACATTTTTTTAAAAAAATTAAGCAACTCTTTTTGTTTTTTTAAATATTGAATTAAATGGGAATATTTTGCTGATTTTTAATTTTCCCTATCAAAGTGAGCTTCCACAATTATTTTATATACTGCAGTTAATTATTATAGAGGATAAAATTATTTTCTTTTATGAGTGTTAATCAAAGAAGTACATAAAAAAATATAAAAATACAACACAAGTATCAATATAAGCATGTCAAATATGATTATAATAGCATAAACTATATTTATTATTAGATATTTGTCCTAAATTTTACAGACTTTCAAAGTTAGTCAAAATAAGTTATTTACTCAAGACACGCTTTAATTTTTACAGAATTCCAAACATTAAGAATACTTTCATTTTGAAAAAAATAAAGAAAATTATAATCTTTTGAAAAACAATTCGTATACTCAAAGAAATTTGAATATAAAAATTGAAATAATATTACCATCTAAGCTAAGTCTCAACTGCTATATTAAAGCAAATAACTTAAAAAAGGTTTTTAGCTAACCGTGAGTCAACCCGTTTGAATAAGTTGAGTCGCATTAATATTTTTTAATAGAAAAGTATATGGAATCAAAAAATTACCAACAAAAATTTAAATAAAATCATATTAATTTATATTAATAATTAATTAATTTTAAAATTTTTAAATTTAAAATTTAAAATTTAATTAAAATTTAATTAAAATTATAATTTTTTTTTCTCTCATATTAATCTACTCACTTTCAATAATCACACACACAAATTTCTCTTTTTTTCAGGCTTTTTCTACCTCTTCACCAGAACCCATTTCTCTGTAATAAAATATGTGCTGCAAGGTATCAGTTATTATCTTATCTAAATCTCTACTGCAGAGTCTATAGAACTTGCTACCAACACTGCAACTGTATGTTTTCGGGCACCGCCAACAACCAAGAAAGAGATGCAGAAATTTAAATAAAAAAAATAAAAAGTAATACTAAATTTTTCTTTTTTTCGTTTCTGTTTTTTTTTTTTAGAGGGAGGTGGACAAGGGGAGGCTCTCGGTTGGGATGGAGATTTAGTTTTGGATGTGGTTTTAAAAGGATGAACGGGTGATTGAAGAGAAAGGTGTTGACTGCAAATTACACACTTGATCTTAGTCAAAAGAAATTTTTAAATAATTACATAAATATAAAAAAATATTCATTTAATATAAAAAAATATCCTAATACTTAACAAAAGAAATATCCAGTTATAATTTAAAAAAAATTATGAAATTTTAAAGAAATAGAGACATTCACATTTGTAATACAAAAAAATTTGAAAAATATATAAAAGAACATCCATTTAGTATGAAAAAAAAACATTCTGATACTTAGCAAAAGAAATATCTATACATATTAACTCGTAAAGATTTTAAATTCACCCAAACGTATTTGACTGATGTTTAGCTAATACCCTTTGGGTTCCTAATATTACTCTTTTTTAATTCATAAAAAAATTAAGCCAACTCATTTCTTAATCTTAACGAATTGGCTCTAACACATCTACTGAGTCCCTGTCCGTATTAACCGTTGTACTTACCACAGGGATCTAACTATGCCTTTGTATAGAAATAAACATGTTATGTTAATTCATAGTGTAACGAATTTAATCTTATAAAGTCATAATTTTATTGTATTGTTTTTATATTTTAATTCTTAGATAAAAAATTATACACGATGAATAGTTTTAAATAGAGAGGAAAAAAAACCATCAAAATTTATGATTTCTGTTTCCTGACCATCACTATCTTCTCTTAATAATGAATAAGAAAGAAAAAAAACACTAGAGACGTCTAAAAAAAATATTTAATTTCATCCTTAAAATTTATATATGAATTTTAATTTAACTTTTAAAGTTTTAAATATTTTTATTTAATTTTTAAATTTTATAAACACAATTCACATTAATTTTTGAGATAATTTTTAGTAAATAAATATTATTTTTAAGAGTCCAACATAATATTCGACTTTTTACGTTAGCACTACATTTATGTCTGTTTGTCGAAAATTATCTTTAAGACTAACATGAGTCATATTTATAAAATTTGAGGACTACGTAGAGATAATTAAAATTTCGACAACTAAATTAAAATTTATGTATAAGTTTATAGATCAAATCGAGTA
Organism: Arachis duranensis; assembly: GCF_000817695.3. Classification (NCBI taxonomy): domain Eukaryota; kingdom Viridiplantae; phylum Streptophyta; class Magnoliopsida; order Fabales; family Fabaceae; genus Arachis; species Arachis duranensis. Next base: position 30,834,635 of record NC_029781.3, read on the forward strand.
TTATTACCGCTGAAAATGAGATAATAATTAAAACAATCTCGTTAGGTAACTAACTAGGAGTGTAGCAAACAACAGTCAAATTAGCAGTTTTTTTTTATAAGAAATATAGATTCAAATTATCATGGAAAATATCTAAAGTCTAATGAAAAAAATCCAAAATCTTAAACAAAAAAGCATCTAACACCAAATAATAACAAATATCCAAAATTATTGTAAAATCATTTTAAAAATTCATTTTAAAAATTTTAAAATCATTTTAAAAACTTCATAATAAAAAAATTCAAAATCTAACAAAAAAAAAAATGACATATCCAAAATATTTTTAAAATTCCAAAATCTAATAAAACAAGACATCCAACAAAAATATTGAAGAAGAATATCTGAAAACTAAAAAAAATATCTAAAACTATTTAAAAAATATATAAAACCCAAAACAAAAAAACATCCAAAATATAACAAAAAGAAACATAAAAAATTTAGGAGAAAGATCCAAAACCTAATGAAAAAATATCCAAAATCTAAAAAAGAAACATCTAATACTAAATAATAATAAACATTCGAAATCATTGTAAAATCATTTTAAAAATCTAAAAATCATTTTAAAAAATCCTAATAAAAAGAAACATCTAGAACATAAAAAAACATTCAAAACCTAACAAAAGTGAGATATCCAAAATCTTTTAAAATTTTAAATTCTAACAAAACAAGACATCCAACAAAATATTGAAAAATAACATCTGAAAACTAAGAAAAGAAATATCTAAAACTATTAAAAAATCATCTAAAACAAAAAAAGAGAAAACATCCAACAATAAGAAAAAAACATCTGAAACTTAGTAGGAAAAAACATACAAAACTAGTAAAAAGAAGGGTTAAGTACGAATTTCGTCTCTAAGGTATAGACCAAAAATTTTTTTCGTCTCCAACCTTTTTTTGCATACAAAATCGTCTCTAAGATTTAACTTGGTTTTAAAATCCTCATTTTTACCAAAATTTTAAATTTTATTACGAAATTACCCCTAACTAAAAAAATTATAAAATAAAAGGGAAATAAAACGCACGAGAGGGAGAAAAGAATGGAGAAGGAAGAAGAAAATGCTGTTGTTCCTTCCCACTTGCCGCTCTCCTCGTCGCTCGTCGCTCGTCGCTGCTCCCCGCATTCTACCGCCTGCCGCTGTTCCTCCCCACTCGCCGTTCTCCTCGCCGTTTGACGCTACTCCCCGTGTTCTCGCCGCTGCTCCAAGCCACTCGCCACTGTCGCTTTGCAGTTTTTCCTTTGCTCTTCGTCACTTGTCACTTGCCACTCGCTTCTGCCTCTCCTCACTTCTGAATTAGGGTTCTAATTCTATTTTATTTTTAATTTTGTTGATTTTTTTATATTTGAAATGCAAATTTATTGATTCTTTGGTATTGATTTCTACTTCTTGTTGATGTTGTGAGCTGCAAATTTTTTTCGTTTTTACTTGTTAATTTGTTAATTTTGTTATTTATTTCTACTTTATATCTGCTTGTTGATTTAAAACTTCCATTGTTGTTTGTTGTTTCCTTGTTTGCGGGTTCTATTTTGAAACTTTCATTGTTGGAGACTAGTTCCAATAGAGGTGGCCACTGAACTGGTTGCCAGAGATATTGAGGTTGAGGTTAGAATTTGTTGTTCGTCTTTGTTTTCTTTATGATTCTTTGAAAAAGAGAGAAAGAAAGAAGGGAGGGAAGAGGGAGAGGAGAAGCCAAGAAGCAGAGCAAGATCAGGAGGGACAGGTGAGTGAGATGGTGATAGGGTGAGGTGATGGTATAATTGTACGAAGGACGATTTTAAAACCAATTTGGACTTTAGGAACGATTTTGTATGCAAAAAATGTTGGGGACGAATAAAATTTTTGTCATATACCTTAGGGACCGAAATCGTACTTAACCCTAAAAAGAATCATCTAAATCCAAGAAGAAGAAGAAAAAGAAGATTGTGTGCAGAAGATAAGACGGCGGCTGTAAATCGCATGGCTGCGAATCGCGAAGTGACAGGAAAGAGGATGCAAAACGAAGCCGAATCCTGCAGTGATGCTTGTGTGTACTGCTTCACGGGCGAGGTCCGAGAGAACTTCAAGCATCGTACAAGCAGCGCGATGGCAAGGATGATGCCGACGTCAACATGCTACCCATGACGTCGCAATGGAGAGGACGGCCACACAATGGATGCCAGCAATGCGAAATGACTGTGAGAGAGAAAGCGAGAGGAGAGGTGACTGCACGCAATGGAGGGCTGGGGATTAGAGGGAGCCAATTTTCATGACAAAGGTGGCACACTAGAGACACGACAACAGTGTGATGGGCGGAATGAGGCAAACACTAAAAGCACGACGAATGGGAAAAGGAGTGGGAGAGAGAGAACGAAAATGCGTATAATGAGTAATTTGTAACTTAGGGTTGTATAATAACACAATATAAAAAGGGGCAATTTACTTAAATAAATAAAAAGAGGAATTTCTTTACGTAAATGTGCAAATCTGTTTGTTGTTACGATTTTGTGCAAAACGGATTTATATGTAAACCGTGGCAACCCACCACGGTTTCTAAATATGCATAAACCGTGGGAGGTCACCACGGATTAGGAGCAAATTTTTGTAGAAGAAAACCGTGGTAGGTCACCACGGTTTATGAAGGAAATTTGGCAAGCATAAACCGTGGGGAGTCACCACGGTTTATGAGGAAAAGATATAAGCACATAAAACCCGGTGGGTTACCACGGTTTATGTAGAGTAATGGTCCAAAAACGTGGTGGGTTGCCACGGTTTACTATGACAGAAAATCTATATATATGTGGGTGATTCAAGCACCAGAAGAGATCATTCTCACAATGGCTAGTGAGGAAGAGAGCTTTCTTGCTCTGGTGCATTGCTCTGGAAAAATTAAAAAAAGCAAAAGCCAAGGTGTGAAGTTCACCGACAGAGAACCACTAAGTATTTTTATCAGTTCGTCTATGAGTTTGTCGGACTTGAAGAACAGCATCTTGGAGAAGCTTGGCGTGTTGGGTTGCAAATGGGTGAAGAAACTATTCTATAAGATTCCCATGGCGGTTGTCTCGACCGGTGTTCAGTACGAAACCTTTGCGGTTAAGTCTGATGAAGATATTAGGGTTCTCTTCTACTGTGTAAGGAGTTTTCCGGAGATCAGAATCCATGAGTTGTTTGCGAAGTTGGAGGTTGGTGTCGATAGTTCTGGGGCATCCGCTCCAGTTCCTTGCGTAGCTTCCGCGGGTGGTGCATCTAGTTCGATGCTTGCGGTCAGACCGCATCTTCCGCCGGTTCAATCACCTTCTTTTGCGGCTGACTTAGAACAAACGGAGGTTGTTGGTTCTGTCCCTTTGGAGCATGCAGCAGTCATTGAGCCTCCCAACGTTGTGGGCACCGGTGGTGGCCTCGTGCCTTATCTCGAAGACTTTGGTGGACCTGATCAAGTAGAGAATGCAATGCGTGACGATGAGTCTGACGAGGAGCCTGTTGATATCGATGGTGACAGCGACGAAAACACAGGCGGCGATCCACATGCGCAGCATCGGCCTTCAAGTTCTGCTTCTCATCAATACCCTCCACACTTCTCGACACTAAACTTGGAAGCTCTTGGTCAACAGGAAGACAGTGGTAACAGAGTGGGTAGATCTTCTACAGAATTTGAGATTGGGCAATCGTTCCAGAGTAAAGATGAAGCTGTGCTCAGTGTGAAGGACTATAGCATCCGGCGAGGTGTTGAGTACAGAGTCATCGAATCAGATCATTTGAAGTATCATGGAAAATGCAAGGAATTCGGCAAGGGTTGCACTTGGTTGATTCGTGTAGCGCTTCGTGCACGAAAGGGAACTTGGGAGGTCAGGAGGTACAACGGGCCACACACGTGCCTCGCAACTTCTATTTCAAGTGATCACCGTCAGCTGGATTATAACGTTATATGTGCAAGGATTCTTCCTATGGTTAGGGCGGATGCTGCGGTTACGGTAAAGGTACTTCAACAAGCGACATAAGCTGATTACGGTTTCAGGCCTAGTTACAGGAAGGTCTGGTTGGCTAAGCAGAAGGCAGTGGCACAAATATATGGAGATTGGGAAGAGTCTTACGCGGAGTTGCCCCGTTGGATGCTAGGGATCCAGGCAACAATGCCGGGAACAATCACGGTGCTGAAGACGTCTCCGGTTCAGATTGGTGGTGGGGTTGATGAGTCAACGATGTACTTTCACCGACTTTTCTGGACATTTCCACCCTGTATCGAGGCATTCCGGCATTGCAAGCCACTCGTCAGTATTGATGGTACCCACTTGTATGGGAAGTATGGAGGGACGCTCCTGTTGGCGATAGCTCAGGACGGAAACTCCAATATCCTGCCGATAGCATTCGCCCTTGTAGAGGGGGAAAATGCAGAGTCGTGGTCATTCTTCTTGTCCAACCTCCGAGAGCATGTGACTCCTCAAGAGGGTATCCTAGTTATCTCAGACAGGCATAATGGGATCAAGGCGGCCCTTGAGGCACCTGAGACTGGATGGCTGCCTCCTCGTGCTTTCCGGGCCTACTGTATAAGGCATGTGGCAGCGAATTTCGCCCTAACGTTCAAAGGTAAGGACTCAAGGCGGTTACTGGTCAATGCTGCCTACGCCAAGACTGAGGCAGAGTTTTACTACTGGTTCGACATCATGCGGACTGAGAATCCAGCAATGTGTGACTGGGCCAACCGTATGGAGTATGACAAATGGACCCAACATGAGGATGCTGGTCGACGGTTCGGGCACATGACCACAAACATCAGTGAATGTGTGAACTCCGTGCTAAAGGGTACTCGCAACCTCCCGGTCACATCGTTGGTTAAGTCAACCTACGGGAGGCTTGCTCAGCTATTTGTGGTCCGGGGACAGACAGCAGAGGCACAACTCGGATCCGGCCATGAATTCTGTCAGGCATTGGTCAAGGCTATTGATCGGAACCTTAGAGACTCCAGGTGCTTTACTGTGACATTATACGACAGGCATCAGTCCGAGTACACCGTGGCTGAGACAACACCAACGGGGACGTTCTCTCTTGGTAGCTATAGAGTTTCCCTTAAAGATCACCGATGCGACTGTGGGCACTTCCAGGCGCTGCATTATCCATGTTGCCACGCCATTGCCTGTTGCGCCTACTCCCGGCTAAACTGGGCGTCATATGTTCACGAAGTGTATCGTATGACTGAGGTGTTCAACGTTTACAAGCAGGGGTTTCTCCCACCTATTCCTGAAGGCCTGTGGCCTCCATATGGTGGCCCAACCATTATTCCTAACCCTAATCTGCGGCGTGCAAAGGAAGGTCGTCCAAAGACAAGCAGGATCCGTGGAACCATGGATCAGTCTCAACAGAATTAGCCGAAGCGTTGTGGGTTATGCCGTCAGCCTGGGCATACGCGAAGGAACTGTCACCAGCGATCACAAAGTGGTGGAGGGTCTCCATCAATCGGCAAACCCAGCTGATACGCAACATCCTGTAAAGTAATGGTGCACTCACCAAACGGCATATGGAACGTGTGGGTCTCCGGACGCCACCGCTCAATAAATGCGCTAAGCAGAGACTCATCAACCCAGAACCACTGACTGTTTAGCCTAGCAAGATGATACAACCCCGCAGTCTCCAGATACGGTATAATCCGGTCATGTAAGGGCATATTCTGCTGCCGCCTAACGGCTGTAATAACCCTACTAGGCTGCAAAACGTTGGTAATAAAATCCCTTAACATACAACCATTACAAACAACAACATACATAATACTGGTGCTAAGAGAACTGTGCACATTAAATTCATGGGTTCTGTTATCGTGTATTAAATACTGAAGCTAAGAAAACTGTGCACTCACTACAACAAATTAACAATTTAAATAAATAAAAAAAATCTTTGAATAAAATAAAATAATGATAATAAAATATTGTGCAAAAATACTATTAACCACACTAAGAAGATAAATAAGCATAATAAAATATGCATTACTAACAATACCGATAACA
>NC_029781.3:30842690-30843724 GCF_000817695.3 Arachis duranensis
TTAAAAATTTGTTGGTTAATTATTATTATTATAAATGAATTTATTCTTAAGCGTAATACGTGCAAATATCACAATAATTTTTTTTTGTGTTTCATATGTTTGAGATAGATTATATAATTTTTCTTTTAATTTCACAAATCAATGAGATAAAATGAAATAGGAAACATTATACCTATGCATAACATAAGTTACTCCGCACTAGTACATTATATAAATAGATATGCTTCGTATTAAAATAAAATTCCTTTTGTTTTAAATGAAATATTTAAAAAATTATATTAGAATATTAAGATTCAAAAAGTGATTCCATAAACCAGTTTTTCAATTATTGAGTTTTACTATATAAATTAAATAATAATAAAAATTATAATTTTAAAAAATTTAAAAGATTTAAAATTTAAAATAATTACTATATTATTTAGTAAAATTTAAAATATTAAATTTTTAAATATATAATCAACAATAATTTGATAAACTCATTTAAATAAAAAAAATTCACATAAAAAATTACAATTTAAAAATGTAAAATTTTAAAATACAAATGACAAAATAATTTTATAAAAATTTAATTATTTTTATTATTTTTTTAAAGAGAATTTTGTTTATTAAGGTTTAAAAAATAATATTAAAATTAATAGTATAAAAAATATTATAAATTTAATATTATAAAAAAATTATATAAGGACTAGTTTGACTAATTTTTAAAATTTGAGGGATGAAAATTACTTATATCTGAACTTTCAAGGACTATTTTGACTAATAAAAAAATTTTTTATCTTGTCAAGCCACATGTCACTGACCTGGCACGTGTCAATGACCTGCCACGTGGCGTGCCACGTATCAATGACCTGCCACGTGACATACCACGTGTCAATGACCTGCCACGTGACGTGTCACGTCATCATCCAACTGACGGAAGAACTAATTTGACTTACAATTTATCTTTCAGGAACTAATTTGATTAAAAAAATCATTCGAAAATGAAAATAAAGATCGCGTAATCTTTCAGAAACGAATTTGAACATTAACCCGGA
>NC_029781.3:30843785-30863036 GCF_000817695.3 Arachis duranensis
TATATTTATATATCTAAAATTATTTATTTATTTTAATAATAATTAACCAATATAAAATAAAAAAAATTAGATTATTTTAGTTTTTTAGTCTAAATTTTTATTGTGTCCCAAATATTTTTTATATATATTATACCTGGAAAGTATAACAGATCTAATAACCTCCTCCACTTTGATATTCCTTCAAATTGACGTTAGCAAAATTATTAGAGTAAATATTTAATTTAGTTTCTTGTCAAATTCTGCGTAGGCCATGGCCCATGTGGTTTCTAATTAAAAAAATTCAATGTGGCCTTTGTTAATTAAAATTGCGCCATGAGATATATAGGTTGGTTCTTTCCTCCGAGACTATCAAAAACGGTCTACATCACACGTTACCTTGCTTCCTTGGTTAGTGTAGACTAACACAAAATTAACAGACCCATTTCAGTAACTTCTCTTCCAAACATGAAAACATTATTGTTTTGAATTGTTGCCCAAAACAAACCATTTTAGTTTAGACGAGAGCTTCTTAAATCCAAACGTGCTTTGTGAGACTTAAAATCCACTTCTTTCTCTTCTAAAATTACAATATTTAACAAGAGCCGGAGTTATGGTCTGAGGTCTTGACGCTGCGGTAATTCAATTGTCCGTTAATAATTATATCTGGATTCAAAACTTGGTTTAGATTAAATAGTGAATAGCAACTTTTAAAAATATTGTGTGTAAATATGTAGTTGTTCGTACTTGAAGTGAGTTTATAAACTAAAAGGATGAAGATTGGAGATTCTAATTTTGGAGTATGTAAAATTATGTCAAGTGGATAATTTGTAAAACATTTCAATGCTAAAGTTAATAGTATTTTTGCTGATAAGATGCATGTGTTTTTATCTGTTGAGTGTCTTTTTCTTTTATTTCTGTCTTTTTGGGTTGTACCATTTTTTAATATTTAGTGCCTCTAAATTACGTTGTTAACATCTGAATTTGAAAGTTTCAGCCTTTGCCATGCTGCCATTGTGGTGCATTTAATATTATGTTATAACGTCGAATTATCATTTAATCATTGTTTCGTTACGTTACTATTTGTTTAGAACAGTGCCCCCAACTTGGATTCCTGGACCTGACCTTTTCATCATGGGTATTCTAGTTTATGATAGGACTTTTAGTTTATGATAGACCTTTTGTCATGGGTATGGATTTATGATGTCGATTTTATTCTTCGATTGGGACTCTAAAGGATTCTTTAAGAAAACTGAGCAGTTTTCTTTAGTTTTCTTGGGCGATTATTATTTTTCTCATTTTGCAAACTGTTAGCTCACTTTCAAATTCTCTCTCTAGTAATAAATGTAGTTTTAACTTAAGTTTAAATAAATTTTACTTCTACTTTATTTTTTCGCTTTTTAAACTATCTCATTTTCCAAATACGAACAGTTACCCTCTTTTCTTTCTGTAAATTTCTCTTATTGGGTCTTTGCTTTGCTATGAACAATTTTGTCTTACTCTCTGTGAAATTCTACTGATCTATTTTATCTACCATTGCATCTTTTGTTGTGCTCGAGGAGAGTTAGTGGCATTTATCAACAAATTCCACAGCAATCGCCATTTGAGGTTAGTGGAGTTTCTGTTTCTCCTCTTATTTTGTGTTTTTACTAGAAGGATTTCTTTTGAACCCTCGTTCGTTCTGGATGCCATTCCTTGCTTTACGTCTATTATCTCTGATTATGCTCATTGTAGTAGGGACACTACTCTTTTTAGTTTCCAAATAGTTGATGAATACTATCTACCCCTAATTTTCGTATCTACATTTTGCAAGTTCATTCTATGCTTTGAACAAGCTATAGTCATAGAATTTGTATTCTTAGGATCTTTTTTATTTTTGGCGACGTATGGGTGATAACATAGTGGTGGTGTTCCCGTAGATTTTCATGAGATGGTCAAGAAGAAGGTTATCGTGAATCAAGGGTGTGGCGGTGCTGCTAATCTGCCGAGATCCTGTCCTGCCCTCTGTAATGAACAGTGAGCTAGATGTGGACATATATTCCTAGGTTTTTGAAGAAGTCAAGGAAATGGCTTTCACAATTACCTGAGAAGAACTTGACAACTTGAGGGAGGTTCGAGTTATTTTCGATTCCGACGTGAGCAACCTTTACATCTTCTCCATTCCTAGGTCTGGAGATCGGCTATGCCGCATTAACGAGCATGCCGATACCGTTCTAGATTGACTGTGGATGTACAAAACCTTATTTTCTCGGATAGGAGTTTTGTTTACCTTTTTCTTATTTCCAAATAAGCTTGCTAACGCATAATGGATGTGTTCCTTTCAAGCTCCATCCAAATTCTTGGGCCATTATCCTGGGTTTCGAGCTTTTGTTCTCATTCCTGAATATTGAACTTACTCTTAGGGTTTTTTTTTATATTTTTTTACTCTCACCATCCCTGACGTTAGGATTTTTGCTAGTAAAGAATTTTATAAAATATAGTCGCGTTGTGAGTATAGATTCTAAACCAACAGAAAATCCCTTCGTACAAACGTTTTGGTTATCACAAGTAACAAACCCCTAAATAAATTGATAACCGAGTATTTAAACCTCAGGTCGTCTTCTCAAGGAATTGCAGGGAGATATGTTCTTATTATTGGTTATGAAGATTATAAATCGGGGTTTTAAAGATGAGGAACAAGTCATTTAAATTACAATTAAAATAAATAAATAACTGTAAAATAAACTTTTGGCAAGGTATGAGAAATTAGAAGTCCTATCCTAGTTATCCTTATCAATGATGATGAAAATTGAATCTTAATTCTACTTAGTTAACCCTTGCTAGTGCAAGGGAAGGTCAAGTGACTAATTAGTTTGATCTTCAAACCCTAGTTAATTCCTAGAAAAAGATTGGGATTATTGAAGTTCAAGCTAATTAGCAAAGATAGCAATTATCGATCACGTTGAGTCTAATAACTCCTGAGTTACTAATTTCTTAACCAAGACCAAAAGGAGAAAAGTAAATCTACTGGAATAAAAATGTCTTCGGATTGGAAGCAACAGTAACATAAATAAAAGAGAGTAATAATAAACTGAAATACCTCAAATAACATTAATTCAAAGAATAATCTGTAACGTAGAAGAATTCATAAATTAAATTGAGAAGATAAATAAAAAGGAATATGGAACCTGATGAAAAGAGATAATCCTGAAAGCAAAAGAAATCCTAATCCTAATCCTAAGAGAGAGGAGGGAACCTCTCTCACTAAAAACTACATCTAAATCCTAAAAAGTGTGTATTCTCTCTCTCTCTCTGTTATGAATGGGTGGATTCCTCCATTTATAATCCTTCAATCTGTGTTCTCTGGGTTTGGATCTGGGCAAAAAAAGGCCCAGAAATTGCTGAGGACGACTTTTGCAAATTCTGCAGATCGCGCACGTCACGCGTCTGCGTGAGTCACGCGGTCGCGTCATCTGGAGTTCTGTTTTTCCACGTGGCTGCGTCAGTCATGCGCCCGCGTCAGTTGTGTTTTGTAGGTCACGCATTCGCCTCATCCATACGCTCGCGTCGAATCTCTTTTGCGCGAACCACGCGTTCGCGTCGTCCATGCGGACGCGTCACATCCAGTTTCTCCAAAACTCCAATTTGTGCTTTCCTTCCATTTTTGTATGTTTCCTTTCCATCCTTTAAGTCATTCCTGCCCTAAAAGTTTTGCAACTACTCAACACACAAATTACGGCATCGAATGGTAATAAAGGGTAAATAAGATAATTATTTTTAAAGCATAGGAAACATGTAATTCACATATATCATATAATAGGGAAGGGAAAGTAAAACCATGCAATTTATATGAATAAGTAGGTGAAGGGTTAAATAAATCATTCAATTTAAGCACAATATATATCATAAAATATGGGTTTATCAATCCCCTTCCGATCACAAGGTCGAGGATTCATTTCTTTCCGGAGCGTCCCTAATAAAAAAATATTTACTTTGTTTGAGGAATCCTACCATGGATTCAAAGAGAAGTTCTTCAAGATTGAGGGGGTAGAAGGCACGAATCCCTTCTTTATGACGTTGGAAGGTGCTAAAAGATTCAATTTGTATTGGAATTATAATGTCTCTTCACTGAAAATCCGGATTTCTGGTGTCAACGCTAGTGAACTCTTAAGTATTAACTTGCTAACGATGTTGTGAGTTTTGTATTCATGGTTTCTTTATTCTATACCTTGTGATTTCATATCGTTGACGATTTCCTATTTCAGTTAATATGGCTGGGAGACTTGTCGTGATCCCCGAGTTGAAGAGGAGGTTGACAAGTCAAACTCCGATCAATGTGGGTGATGATCAAGTTTCTTCCTCTGCTACCATCAGTCGCCAACCTCAATCTCGTAGGGTTGAAGAGAGTTGGGAAGGGAGGGGTACCGAGGTCAAGTTTCATGACCTGGAAGGGGATTCCCGGGTCCATTCTCCTTCAAGGAAAAAATTAAAGGCCACTGGTAAAGAAGATGCCACTGCTCCTTTTCCTTCATCACTTAGGTACGTCTTAGACAAGAGATTCCAAGCTCCTGAGATCGTAGACCAACATTTCTTGAATAAGGAAACAAAGTTAGTGCTTGCTAAGATGCCCCTGGAAGACACCCTTTCCCGAGTCCAGAAAATGCTTCTTTGTTCGGCAACGTATATTCGTGATGTCGAGATAAAGATTAGCAATCTCCGTTTTGACTTCCTTTCTAAGGACAAAGTGATTACTATTGCCAACTCTCAGATCCAGAACTTGAATTATAAAGTTACCTCAGTCATGGAGAAGCAGACTTCCCTTGAGACTGAGGTGAAAACTCTAAAAGAGGCCAAAGCTGCTTCTAACTTAAGGGGGTAATAACTTGAAGAAGCAAGTTTCTGAGCTGATTGAAAAGATTGACGAGCTTGACCTCTCAGTCAGGAAGGTGGAGCTGGTTGCCATGGATGGGGTGTTTGATACAATGCGGAACATGTTTTGGCAAACGTACCTAAAGGACGCGGGAAGCAAATGGGGTTTTCTCTATTATCATGTGTTCTCAGGTTTTCCGGTGCCTTTTAGGGCTTGGGCTCTTCTGTCGAGTCCGCCTCCTTTTAGACTGGGCAGATCATGATTCTTCCCTTGCCCGTCTATCTCCATCCCGAGAATTGCCACGTCTTCGAGGTGACCTCCTATCTTCTTATTGACGTTGGGGGAGAACATGAGTCCCGTCGATTGGGATCCTGACCGTGTTTAGGGTTCTCGTGATTGCGCTCTTCACGTTCCATGACCGGGCGACTTCGGGAGCGTGACTGCCTAGATAATGAGCGTTCAACCAATCGCCGTTCAAGTTCTAAACTGTGGCGCTCCAATTCTTGGACCCGATGTTGGATTTCTTGCATGGTGTGATGGTAGTCATCCCCTAGGCCAGCGAAATGACTAGCTTCTGCGTGGCGGGGTTCAGGATTTGGGGCTCTTTGATTCTTGTACCCAGGGGGAACTGCTTTGTGACTTGAGGTGACATCAGTTTTGTGTCTGTCCTCCCGATGTTGGTCCCTTTATGGAGTTTGTAAATTGATGGTAAAATGAATTCGATGTTCGACCATGATCCTTGGTGAAGTAGGATCCCCATAGAGATGCCAAATGTTCATACCTGAAGTGAGATTATGAACCGAAGGGATGAAGATCGGAGATCCTAACTTTGGAGTATGTAGAGCCAGGCTGGGTGGACAACCTGCAAGACACTCCGATCCTAAAGTCAACAGTGTTTTTTGTGATAAGGTGCATGTATCTTTAACTGTTGAGTGCCTTTTTCTTTTATCTCTGCCCTTTTGGGTCGTGCCATTTTCGAGTATTTAGTGTCTTTAAATTACGTCATTAACGTCTGGATTTGACAGTTTCAGACTTTGCCATGCTACTGTTGTGGCGCGTTTAATGTTATGTCATAACGTCGGATTCTCATTTAATTGTTGTTCTGTTACGTTACTATTTATCTAAAACAATAGTATATATAAATTTATAAACTTGTAATATTTAAAATTAAAAATTTTCTGGAAAAAAAATGCTGCATTCATGAAACAAAAATGATCTTCATTGGGTATTCTTATTTTTATTTTTTTTTATTTGAGCATTCACTAAAATTATAATTAGTGGTAATCCCTAAGTGTAGGACGGATGGGGTAGTGAACTTACCCTAACAAATTTTAAAAGCTCATATACTATTATAATAGATGTCTTGTATAGAATAAAATTTAATAATATAGTGATAGTAAAAATAGTTATTATTCTTTATGTAATAGGGTTTAAATTTTTCTACATATATTTATATTATTTGTATTTTTTATTTAATTCAAAATTTTTTTTACATTTCTTTTCTTAAGATTAATTTTAACATTTATAATGATATAAATATACTTTAATATTATTTATGATAATATTATTTTTTGAGGTAATGACCAAATTAGTACCCGAAAGATTCAAATGCTGACATTTTGGTACCTCACTATTTGTTATTGACAAAATGGTCCTTAAAAGGTTTTAAAATTTGACAAGTGTACCCACGAGTGCACCGGAGCACATTTCCGGCAAGCACAGTGCTGATGTGGCCACCGTGTTTTGGTGACTTGGCAAACTACCCCCAAAGTTCCCTCCCCAACGCACACTCCCTCCCCTTCCCTCTCCCTTCCTGTCGCAGCCCCCATCCCTAACGCACACTTCTCCCTAATCGCAGTCCCCGCCGCATCACAAGCCCCTCTCCAACGTACACTTTTCCTTCCTCCCTCAACACCACCATTCACAGCAACAACAACTTTAACATCAATAGCAACAACAACCTCCACCACATTCTCTCTCTCCACCACTCCCTCTTCCTCAATGCACACTTTCCTCTCCCTTCCTCAACACCACCATTCACAACAGCAACAACCTCAACATCAACAGAGTTGTCCCAAATCATCAATTGTCTCAAAATACTTTTATTTAGTTGTTTCTTTTTTATTCTTTTTTAATTAATTTTTACTTCTATTATTATATAAAAATACTTTAATGTATTTTAAATTCACATAACAAAATTGTTAGTGCAATTAACTTATATTATTTTATGTCATATTTTTTAATGATATAAAAAATAAAAATATAATTTACTATCACATAAATACTTAATAAAATAAATTAACTAACAAAATATTTTAAAATATATAATTTTATATTTTATTATATATAAAAATGTAAAAAAATTATGAAAAAATTATAAAAACTGAGATAATTTTTTTATTTGACAAGTATTTATTAATTTTTTAAATTATAAAATTAATTATAATTATATCTATTATCAAATATATAGCATTATATTTGATTATACAAAATTTTAATTTTCAACCTCTCTACTCTTAGATTCCTGGATCCGTCCCTACCTAAGTGAATTAGATATTCTTGGTTATATAAACTGTATCATATTTATATGATTCACTTAGACTAAAAAATAGATATTTTTTATTTACGTGATAATATAATATATAATTAAATATATTTGTAAAATTTTAAAATAACGTATTGAAGTTAAATTCATTCGAAATAATTCAATTATAAAAATAAAAGCCTAAAATATCATTCTTTTAAAAACAAAAGGTGGGCTTTCTTTCTTGTATATTTGTGCAGTTCTATTATGAATAGGCATGGAAATTTTTTTTCAACAAGACAGATACTCATAGGATTTATCTGTCGGAATCTAAAGGATAAATTTGGCGATTGTTTTTTACTCGTAAGGGATGCATGAGTATCTTTTCTTTATTTTCTACTCATTTTAAGTTAGAATTTATTAAGTTTCAATTATGTTTTAGTGTTAAAATGCTATTTGGAGGCTACTTTGAATTACTTTGGTGTTTTAATTATTTCAAGTAAAGTTTGGATCAGTTTGCAGTGTCCGTGTGCAAGAAAAAAAATGAAAAATTTCGAATATGCTAAGCTGGCGCTAAATGCGGACCTGGCGTTTAGCGCTAGCAAGCTAGCAACAAAGGGAACGTTCTGCCACTCTAGGGCGTTAAACGCCAACCCTGACGTTTAGCGCTAGCCATGCGAACTAAGTTTTACTCAAGAAACATCTTTAGTTGGATTTAGCTTTTAATTATTGTATTTTCCTTTATTTTAGTTATTTTCAATTATAAACAAAATCTTTTAGGTTTAGAGTTTATTATTTTATTTTAGTTTCAAATCAAATTATGTTAGATATAAAAAGAAAAAGATTCAGCCCTTCGGACTCTCTTCTCTTTGACGGATCTCATTCTACAGTTTACAGTTTTTAGAACCCTAGTTTTTTCTCTGAGCCATGAGCAACCAAACCTCTTGCTCTAATTGTATTCTTGTGAATCTTGGAAAAGTAATTTACTTGGACAACCTCTTGTGTATGTATTTGATAAGTTTAGATCCTACTTAATTGGTTCCAAGGTTATTGTTTATACTAACCATGTTGCTCTTAAGTACCTTCTAACCAACTAGGATTCTAAACCAAGGCTGATTAGGTGGGTGCTACTTCTTCAAGAGTTTGACATTGAGATCAGAGACAGGAAGGGATCAGAAAATCAAGTGGCTGACCACCTTTTTTGGATAGAGCCTGAAGAGGGAACGCAACCACCAACTGCTGTGACTGAGACATTCCCGGATAAGCAACTCTTCATGATTCAGAGGTATCCATGGTTTGGAGACATTGCAGACTACAAAGCCATGATGTTCATCCCAAAGGAGTACAATAAACAACAAGTTAAAAAGCTTTTAAATAATGCAAAGTACTATTTGTGAAAAGAATCTTATCTCTTTAAGAGATAGATGGGATCATTAGGCTTTGTGTCTCAAATGAGAAAACACAGCAGATTCTCTGATATTGTCATGGTTCAGAGTATGAAGGCCACTTTGGTGGTGAAAGGCCAGATACTAAGGTCTTTCAAAGCAATTTTTACTGGCCAACTCTCTTCAGAGACTCAAGAGCATTTGTGAAAATTTGTGACAAGTGTCAAAGAGCTGAAAATCTCCCTATCAACCATGAGATGCCACAGTAGGGGATTCTAGAAATTGAGTTGTTTGATGTGTGGGGTATTGACTTCATAGGACCTTTTCCACCCTCATATTCAAACACTTATATCTTGATGGCAGTGGATTATGTGTCTAAGTGGGTGGAATCAGTGGCCTTGCCCACTAATGATGCCAAAGTGGTGCTGAGCCTTCTTTAGAGATACGTTTTTAGCTGGTTTGGTGTCCCAAGGACACTCATTAGTGATGGAGGAAGCCACTTCTGCAACAGACAATTGGAATCACTTCTATAGAGATATAGAGTCTGTCATAAGGTGGTAACCTCTATCACCCACAGACAAGTGGACAAGTTGAGGTCTCCAACAGGAAACTCAAGAGGAATCTGGAGAAAACTGTGAGTACTTCAAGGAAAGATTGGGCTAGGAAGTTTGATGATGCTCTCTGGGCATACCAGAATGCATTCAAGACTCCTATTGGGATGTCCTCTTAGCAGTTACTGATAAACCCCGTTTTGAGGGTTTATCTTGTGTTGAATTTAGAGTATTTTGATACCTTTTACCCACATTTATTCAATGAATTAGCATGATTTTGTGATTGTCTCCTTATTTGTGTTTAAGTGTGAAAACATGCTTTTTAGGCCTTTAACTTGATGATTTTAATCTCCCTTTGATTCCACTAGATGCCTTGATGTGTTTGATAGTGATTTCAGATTGAAAAGGCTAGGAATGAATCAAAGGAGTGAAGAGGAAAGCATGCAAAGTGGAGAAATCATGGAAAAAGCCAAAGATTTGGACTCGCCCATGGACGCACGTGCGCACCAGGTGCTTACGCGCACCTTGCGAAATGGTCCATGGACGCGTACGCGTGCTGTGTGCATACGCGTCGATGTTGATACTTGATTTTTGAGTGAATTTGCACCCAACGAATTCTGAAGAGTTGTGGGGCCTAATCCCAACCAACTTTAGCGCCAAAAATACTATTTAAAGCCAAGGATTGAAGAGCAAAGGGGGATTCAATCATTCACACACATTAGAATTAGTTTAAAGTTACTTTTAGAGAGAGAAGCTCTCACTTCTCTCTAGGGTTAGGATTAGGATTAGGTTTAGTTCTTAGATCTAGGTTTTGATTCATCTTCTTCTACTTCTTCCTTTTAATTCCTCATTGTTACATTCATTCTTCTTCTATTCTTTTGTTGTAATTTCCTTTATGTTGTTCTTACACTTTGTTGTAGATCTACTCTTGTTCCTTATCTTTTCTTTCAATTCAATTAGAGGTAATTCATAATAATTGTGTTCCTTTTGATTGTTGTTGTTAATTCATTGCAATAATTGTTGTTAGATTTCATTCTTGTTGTAGATTTCATATGCTTTCCTTTTATGCCTTCCAAGTGTTTGATTAAATGTTTGGTTGGATTTTAGAGTAGAATTTAATGCTCTTGGCTTGGAAAGGTAACTTAGGATTTCTTGAGTTGCTAATGTCCAAGTAATTGATTATTGGAAGCCATTGACTCTAGTTCTCACCAATTGAATTAGTAGAGAGTTAGAACTTATGGACTAGGATTGATATAGCTCATTTGACTTTCCTTTACTAGTTAAAGGATGACTTAATGGGATTAATCCTTGCATTCTCATATTGTGGTTAGTGATTAGGATAGAGCTCCTTGACCACCAACCCTTGCCAAGACCTTTTTAGCTATTAGTTTACTTCTTTGTCATTTATCTTTCATGCTTCTTATCAAAACCCCAAAAATATCTCATAACCAATAACAAGACACTTTATTGTAATTCCTAGGGAGAACGACCCGAGGTTTGAATACTTCGGTTATTAATTTTAGGGGTTTGTTTTAGTGACAAACAACTTTTTGTATGAAAGGATTATTGATTGGTTTAGAAACCATACTTGCAACGAGAATTCATTTGTGAAATTCTATACCATCAAAAATCTAATCATCAGTTACTCTATAGGAAGACCTATCATTTGCCATTGGAATTGGAGCACAGAGCATATTGGGTAACAAAGTTTATAAACTTTGATGCCAAGGCTGCAGGAGAAAGAGGCTGCTCCAATTGAATGAGCTTGAAGAATTCAGAAATTCTGCCTATGAGAATGCCAAGCTTTATAAAGAAAAGACCAATATGTGGTATGACAAGAATATAGCCATAAGAGCTTTTGAGCGAGGCCAGAAGGTTCCACTGTTCAATTCAAAGCTCAAGCTCTTTCCCAAGAAGCTGAAGTCCTGGTGGTCAGGACCTTTTGTGGTAACCAGAGTGTCACCTTATGGTCATGTGGAGCTTCAAGAAGAAAATTCAGACAGAAGATTCACAGTCAATGGCCAGAGGTTAAAGCATTATCTTGATGGCAAGATTGATCTCTAGAGGTCTACTCATCTGCTAACTTAGCAGAACTGACTGCCAAGCTAGTGGCAGTAAAGAAGCGCTTGTGGGAGGCAACCCAACTCTTAGTATCCTTAATTTCTTGCTCACTTTGATTTGGATTTCTTTTTATTTGATTTTTTATGCTTATTCTTAGTTTTCCTTAGTTTAATAGTGTTTGTGGTCATGCAAAGTGTTTAGAACAGGAACAGGAGGACTCTAGAGGAGAAACAAAATACCCCGGAGAGCATTTCACTCGAGTGTTCTGGCACTAAATGCCAAGCTGGGCGTTTAGCATCAGAAAGCACATAATTCAGGGTGATTTACGTCGTTTGGGACACTAAACACCAGGCTAGGCGTTTAGCACCTGAGATGGCAAGCAGAATGTTGGCGTTAAATGCCAGGGAGAGCGTTTAACGCCCTAGTTGGCACAAGTTTCCAAGCTAAACGCCACCTGGAGGTTTAGCACCAACCCTCATCCTAAAAAAAAATTATATATTTGTTCCTGGCGTTAAACGCCAGGGGTGGCGTCTAATGCCCTAAATGCCATGGAGTTTACAACGTTGGGGCGCTAAACGCTGGAGCTAGCGTTGAGTGCCAGCAACGCGAATTTCAAATTTAAAGAAGGAGTTTTGACCATTACAATGGTCGTCACACCCTTTTCTCTCTCATTTTGACAGTCCAAAACCCCTTTCTTTCTCCTCATTACTTCTCTTCAACCATCAAATCACCTTTTCCACCGCCCAATTCATATCCTTCAATTCCCCATACCACCTACCACAACCTATTCCCCTATCATATCTTATCAAATCCTCCCTAAATCTCCTTTTCCCTTAGCCGAATTAATTCCCCAACCCCCATTCTTCTTCATCCATGACCGAACCCCAACTCCCTTCCTCCTTATAAATACCACTTCCTTTTCACTTTTCAACACACCTCCATTTTCATCTTTCTACTCTTCTTTCTTTTTACCCTTCTTACTTCCCTTTCCTTTTTTCCCTTTCTTTCCCCCTCTTGGCCGACACACACCCCAACCACCCCCATTCTTTAACGTCATTCCCTTTTTTCCCTTTTCTTTCTTTTCTTTATTTTCTTGTTCTTATTCTCTTTTTATTTGCTCGAGGACGAGTAAAAGATTTAAATTTGATGTTGGAACGCTCTGCTTTTCACTTTTCTCATATTCCATATGGCACCTAAAATCGGTGAATCCTCTTTAAGGAAGAGGAAGGAAAAGGCTCCTGCAACCAGTCTATTTGACTTTACCCAGTTCTTCTCCAAGACCCACGAGGATCACTTTAATGAAGTTGTGAGAAAAAAAGGTGATCCCGGAGGTCCACTTTGACTTGCAACCGGATGAATATCCGGAGATTAGAGAGTAGATTTCGAGGAGGGGTTGGGAGATGTTGTGCAACCCTGTGACTGATATGGGTGTTCTGATGGTCAGGGAGTTCTATGCCAATACTTGGGTGACTTATAAACATGCCAAAGATGTGAATCCCGAACCAAAGAACTGGCGCACTATGATCCAAGGGAGGATCCTAGATTTCAGTACAGAGAGAGCGAGGGGTATACTTCAGTTGCCACAGTCTAGAGATTCTTTCTAACATCTGCCTCCCCAGAGCACAGTGGAGGCGTGATTCCAAGGGGTAACCATACCAGTTGGGCAGGCATGATCTAAGGCCAGTTACTCGGGGATTGTTGGAATTTATTCAGCGTCCCATCATTCCTATAAGTAACCCGTCTGAGGTTACTATTGACAGCGCAGTGATGATTCACTACATCATGCTCAGTAATGAGGTAGAGGTACACCGTGTGATCCTTTTGGAGCTATACAGCATAGTTGTGAAGGCCTCCACCTCTGCTAGATTGGCCTTCCCCTATCTTATCTTCTGCCTGTGTGAGGCCGCTTGAGTTTGTATTGATGGAGACACCCCTATTATCATTGATAGGGCAATCACCAAAAGGGGTATAGAGTATGCCAAGGAGCTTGGACGAGCACCATCTTAGGAGCCAGTTCCCTCTCCTCAGCAGGAGTACCTTAAGGTACTTTAGGGATATTACTTCCCTCCACGCGATTATTGGGATCAGTTGATGGAATCCATTGGACAGCTGGCATCTTCTGTTGACCAGCTGAGGATAGAGCATCAAGATCACTCTGCTCTCCTCCATCAGCTACTGAAGGAACAGCAGAGCCAGAAGCGAGATTTGGATGAGCTAAGGCGCTGGAGAGGATTCTCAGAGGGAGCAGTAGCCACCAGGACTGAGGTGGTTGAGTGTCACTATCTTCTGCTTATTCTATTTCCTGTTTTTCCAGTTATTTTATCTTGTTTTTTTATTATCTGTTTGAGTCCCTTTGCATGATCAGTAGTATTTCTATTTTCTCTAGTTAGTTATTTAGTTGGTATTTTATATTTCAGTTAAAAAGTGTCTCATGTATTGCTCATCAAGCTTGAAAAAAAAAGAAAAAGAAAAAGAGAGAAGAAAAATGATATAATTGCATGAGAACTTGAGTTATATATATTTTTTGCATTATCTTATTTTCTTTGAAGTGGTGGTATTATTTATGATTTTGAATGCACGAGTGAATAGTGCATATTGATATTGAAGTTGAGAATGTTGAGTCTTAAGGTACAAGAATTTAGAGAAGTATTATGGATTCTCTAAATTAAACAAGAAATTAATCCTTGAAGGAAGAGAAACAACAAGAAAAAAAAAACAAAAAACAAAAAGTAAAGTCCAAGACTTTCAGCATCAATGACTAGGAGGGTCTAATATGATTAAAAGCTCAAAGAGTTATTTTCTAGCCATATTCTTGTGGTGTAAATGTGTCAAGTAACCCTTGAGACAGAGTACTAAAAGTCAAAACTCATTGCAATTGTAGAATATGCCAAAGGCTCTGAGTACCACTGTCTAAGAGAAATAAAAAGAAAAATTAGAACTCAAAGAGTTCCTTAGTTAAGTGCTTGTGGTATTTTTTGTGTCAAGTAAAGCTTGAGACAAAGCATTTAGAGTCACAACTAGGCTCAAGGTGCAAAGCACCAAGAAAAAGAAAAGAAAAAGCTGTGTTTAAGGATTAGTCAAAGGTTAAAGAGAAAAAGAGTCCATAATATCATCCGAGTTCTAGTTCTCATGGACATTGACATTTTTAAGCTTCAAAGGATATTGAGATGCCAAAACTATTCAGGATCATAGTGTCATTAACCCCATTCGGTGAATGGACAGGGTCTTGAATGAAAACTCAGTTCTTAGGAAACTTCACTTCTCAACCTTGTATTGTTTTAGTTGCTTGAGGACAAGCAACAGTTCAAGTTTGGTGTTGTGATGCGTGAGCATCTTTTCTTTATTTTCTATTTATTTGAAGTTAGAATTTATTAAGTTTTAATTATATTTTATTGCTAAAATCCTCTTTGGATGCTGCTTTGAGTTGCTTTGGTGATTTAATTATTTCAGGTAAAGTTTGGATTAGTTTGGCGAAATTCGTGTGCAAGAAAAGATAAGAAATTCGAATCTGCCAAGCTGGCATTAAACGCGGACCTGGGCGTTTAGCACCAGCAAGCTGGCAACAAAAGGGAACATTTTGACACCAACCCTGGCGTTTAGCGTCAGCCATGTGAACTAAGCTTTACCCAAGGAGCATCTTTAATTGGATATAGCTTTTAATTATTGTATTTTCCTTTATTTTAATTATTTTTAATTACAAAAAAATCTTTTAGGTTTAGAATTTATTATTTTATTTTAGTTTTAAATCAAATTATGTTAGATATAAAAGGAAAAAGATTCAGCCTTTCGGTCTCTCTTTTCTTTGGTGGACCTCATTCTACATTTTATAGTTTTTAGAACCCTAGTTTTCTCTCTGAGTTATGAGTAACTAAACCTTCACTATTAAGGTTAGGAGCTCTATTTATTCTATGAATTGGTACTATTACTCTTTTATTTTAATTAATTCATTGATTTCAATATCAAGGATTTATTCGGAAGAATAACCCTTGTTCTAATTGTGTCTTGTGAATCTTGAAAAAGTAATTTACTTGGACAAAAGCTTGAAAACAATTCCTCCTAAATCACTAATTACTTGGACTTAATGGGATACGTGACATATAATCCTCTTCTATTCAAGTAATTAGGGTTAACTAGGTTAGAGGAGACTAAATTACTAAGGAATTAGGGTTTAGTCAATTACAGTTGCCATGAATTGAATTTTGCATTATTAAAATTGTTGGTAAAAAATAGAAATCTGGAAGATAAATAACTTTGAAACCTTAATTGTTTTCTTGCATATTCTTCACATCAATTTTACTATTTTCCTTCTAAATTTTTGATTTACTGTTTAATGCAATTGAAATCCCAAAACACTCTTTTCTACTTGCTTGACTAAGTAAATCATTCGATTATTGTTGCTCAGTCTATCAATCCTCGTGGGATCGACCCTCACTCACCTGAGGTATTACTTGGTACGACTCGATGCACTTGTCGGTTAGTTTGTGGACATTCTAATTCCGCACCAGCAGGGATGGAGGATGGGGACCCGTATAATAAATGGGGTGGAGCCGAGGATAGAAGTCTCCGCCCTGTCAAGACCCATATAATACCTGTGTATAGAAAATGACTATAATACTCTTATTAGTTTGAGAAACCTAAATTCATAACCCTTCTGTCTGTGCCATCACTACCTCTCCTCTCAGATTCTCTTCAAAGCGAAACTCGTCCTCCTCCTCACTTCTCATGTCATCTTTTCCCTCATTGTCGTCTGCCACCTTTCTCCCCTCTCACTGCCATGCTCCTCCCCTCTATCTACCACCTCTCACTCTCAAGGTCACCGTAGAATTATTGTCGTGTATTGGTGTGGTGATTTAACAACCACAGACTAACCGGCAAGTGCACCGGGTCATACCAAGTAATACCTTACGTGAGTAAGGGTCGATCCCACCAGGATTGATGGATCAAGCACCAATGATTTATTGATTGGCTTAGTTAGGCAAGCAGAAAAGGGTTTTGAGATATTCAAAAGGTTTAAATTTGAAAATATTAGAAGGCAGGTACGCAAGTAATTAAGTTGAAAATAAAATATTGGAGAGACAGTTAAGGCTTCAGAGTTATGTATTTTTCCGGATTAACTTTTCTTACTAACTATTTTAATCATGTAGGATTTAATTTATGGCAAACTATGTATGACTAGACCCTAATTCCTTAGACCTTTCTAGTCTCCTCTAAAATTCATCGACTGCCAATGCCTTGGTCAATTAATTCCAATTAGAGGGTGCGGTTCAAATTCCAGTTTATATGCCACAAAAATTCTAATTACCCAAAAATAAGAGGATTATATGTCACATATCCTGTTAAATCCAAATAATTAAAATTTAGGAGAATATGTTTTCAAGCTTTTGTTCAAGTAAAAAGCTTTTCCAAGTTTTACAAGAATGCAAATAGAAAGAGGGTCATACTTCCGTTCTACCCAAATTTATGAGATAAAGAGTGAAAACAACTCTTAATTATAAATCCACACATGAATTAAAATAGAAAAAGCAATAAAATCAATCCATACAAATAGACAGAGCTCCTAACTTTAACAATGGAGGTTTAGTTGCTCATGGAATGCGGAATGTAAATTGGTATAGAATTCCCTAATGGAATCCCCCCTAATGGAACCTCCTAATAGAAGAGAAGTCTCTCCTTTTTATAAATAATCCTAATTAATTTAAAATCTAATTCCTAAAATTAAGATAATATCTTTTCCTATTTTAAAATCAAATTCGAATTTAAATTATAATTAATTATAGCAATCAGCAAGTCTTCAATTGATGGATGGAGACCACTTGATTCCTTCACTCTGCAGCCTCTGATCTGTACTTTCTGGGCTGAAAACTGGGTCTAAAGCAGCCCATAAATCGTTCCCAGCATTTTCTGCATTTTCTATACGTGGTGCATGTCATGCGTACGCGTGACAACGCGTCGCTGGTCTTCTTCGCAAGTCATGCGAACGCGTCGGTCACGCGCACGCGTCGTTGAGCAAATCTTCAAATCACGTATACGCTTCAGTCACGCGCACACGTCACCATGGAAAGCTCCAAATCATGCACACACGTCAGTCACGCGTATGCGTCGCTCCTCGCTGCCATCTCCTTTTGTTCTTGTGCTGCAGAAACTCCATCAAATCCAATCGAATGCTACCTAAAACAAACACAATTGTAAAAGACTCAAAGTAGCATCCATATTGGCTAAAAGATAATTAATTCTTTATTAAACTCAACAAATTAGATGCAAATTCACTAGGAAAAGATAGGAAAGATGCTCACGCATCACAACACCAAACTTGAATTGTTGTTTGTCCTCATGCAACCAAAACTAATATAAGCATAGGATGTGAATTTGCATGAGAATGAGAATTCGATTAAGCTCATGTCTCTTCTTATAGTGGGGTTTACAACTGTAAGCCTGAATAGTTTTGGCCTCTCACTCTCCTTTGAATCAGAAGAATGTTACTGTCATCTGGAATTAGAATCCGAATAATATTATAAATTCTCTGATCTTTTGTAATTCAATTTAATCCTTGAACACAACAATTTTTCTTTGGTGCTTTGCACCTTTGAGCCTAGCCGTGACTTTAAATGTTTTGTCTCAAGCTTTACTTGACACAGAAACACCACAATCACTTAACTGGGGAACTCTCTTTAAGTTCTAAATATTTTTATTTTTTTAGTTTTTTTATTTTTTTTATTTTTTATTTTATTTTTATTTATTTTTATTTTTTTTATCCCCAAACAGTGGTGCTCAAAGCCTTTGGCGTACTCTGCAATTGATCTCGACTCTAAATATTTTGTTTCAAGGATTACTTGACACAAGAACACCACAAGCATGTAACTAGGGAAACAACTCTTTGAGCTTTTAATCATGTTTGACCTCCCTAGTCATTGATGCTCAGAGTCTTGGACCTTGCTTTTATTTTTCTTTTACTATTTCTTTTGCATCAAGGATTAAACTTTCATTAATTTCAGAGAAATCATAATAATTCTCTAAATTTCTGTTCCTTGTACATCAATATTCTTTTATTCAAATTTAAATATGCACTATTTATGTATGCATTTAGAATTACAGAAAATACCACCACATTTAAGTAAATAAGACTATTCTTCAATATAAACTCACTTCTGTATTTTTTTTTTGAATTCAAACTTAGTGAGTAATACATGAGACATCTTTTTGGAATTAAAGCAATTAAGAGAAAACTAAACTAGACTTAGGATTCTAACTAATAAAGGATTGGTGCACGAAATTGCAATCACACTTTTGCAACCTCGCACAACTAACCAGCAAGTGCACTGGGTCGTCCAAGTAATACCTTGCGTGAGCAAGGGTCGATCCCACGGAGATTGTCGGCTTGAAGCAAGCTATGGTTATCTTGTAAATCTTAGTCAGGATATTAGGATTGATTGTGAAAAGCAAAAGAACATGAAATTGTTACTTGTTTTGCAGTAATGGAGAATAGGTTGAGGTTTGGAGATGCTCCATCTTCTGAATCTCTGCTTTCCTACTATCTTCTTCTTCAAACACGCAAGGCTCCTTCCATGGCAAGCTGTATGTAGGGTTTCACCATTGTCAATGGCTACCTCCCATCCTCTCAGTGAAAACGATTGCATATGCTCTGTCACAGCACGCAGAATTCATCTGTCGGTTCTCGGTCAGGCCAGAATAGAATCCAGCGATTCTTTTGCGTCTGTCACTAACGCCCCGCCTTCAGGAGTTTGAAGCACGTCACAGTCATTCAATCATTGAATCCTACTCAGAATACCACAGACAAGGTTTAGACCTTCCGGATTCTCTTGAATGCCGCCATCAGTCCTAGCTTATACCACGAAGATTCCGATTAAAGAATCCAAGAGATAACTACTTAATCTAAGGTAGAACGGA
>NC_029781.3:30863594-30864005 GCF_000817695.3 Arachis duranensis
AAGCATACAAATTATCCGCTCATCACAACACCAAACTTAAATTGTTGCTTGTCCCCAAGCAACTGAAAATCAAAATAGGATTAAAATAAGAGAATATACTATAGACTCCAAATTATCAAGGAAACATAGCTCCAATTAGATGAGCGGGACTAGTAGCTTTTTGCCTCCGAACAGTTTTGGCATCTCACTCTATGCCTTGAAGTTCAGAATGATTGGCATCTATAAGAACTCTGAACTCAGATAGTGTTATTGATTCTCTTAGTTGAGCATAATGATTCTTGAACATAGCTAGTGTATGAGTCTTGGCTGTGGCCCAAAGCACTCTGTCTTCCAGTATTACCACCGGATACATACATGCCACAGACACATAATTGGGTGAATCTTTTCAGATTGTGACTCAGCTTTGCTAAA
>NC_029781.3:30864158-30864372 GCF_000817695.3 Arachis duranensis
TTTTTTTTGTATCCACTGCTTTTTCTTGCTTCAAGAATCACTCTAATGATTTTTAGATCCTCAATAACAGTTCTCTTTTTTCTCATTCTTTCAAGAGCCAACAATTTTTAACATTCTCAAAACAACAAATTCAAGGGACATATGCATCTGTTCAAGCATTCATTAGGAAAACAAAAATTATTGTCACCACATCAAACTAATTCAACTAGTTTCA
>NC_029781.3:30866181-30866431 GCF_000817695.3 Arachis duranensis
ACCTGGCGTTAAACGCCCAGAATGGTGCCCATTCTGGCGTTTAACGCCCAAAATGGTACCATTCCTGGCGTTAAACGCCCAAAATGATACCCATTCTGGCGTTTAACGCCCAAAATGCCCCTTTACTGGCGTTTTTTCGCCAGTAAGCTCTTTTTCTCTACTTTTTGAGTTGAATCCTTCTGTAACTCTGTGAATTCCTTCATTTTTGATACTTGCCTCTGTAAGAACAATTCATATAACCTCCTAATGA
>NC_029781.3:30870927-30871697 GCF_000817695.3 Arachis duranensis
ATTTAGCTCAAAGCTGCTTGCTTTGATGGGAGGTGTACAGATGCTACTCCCATATGCAGCTGTAATGGGGTTAGCATATGACCCCAGAGTCCTTTTGGACTGATTAATCCCACTTAAGTCCATAATGGACAAAAGGAAAATGATAATGACTGCAAGGAGATAAATTTTGTTTTGTTTTTTTTGAATTAACGAAAAAAATAAAATAAAATAAAATAAAAGTAAAATAAAAATTCGAAAATCAAAAAGAAAATAAGATCAAAGCAAATTGAAAACTGAATAAATTAGTTAATTAAAAAGATTTTGAAAATAGCAATTGGAAAGATATGATTGAAAAATTTTTTTGAAAAAGATTTGATTTTTGAAAAGAGGAAAGAGAAAAACACAAAAAGACACCAAACTTAGAATTTTTATGAATCAAAAAGGGACTAAGAACATGCAAATTCGAAAATTAAAAGAAAAACAAAAGCATGCAATTGACACCAAACTTAAAATATGAAACTAGACTCAACTAAAAGACTCTAAACCAACAAAAATAAAACAGTCCTAATCTAAGCAACAAGATAAGCCGTCAGTTGTCCAAACTCAACAATCCCCGGCGACGGCGCCAAAAACTTGGTGCACGAAATTGCAATCACACTTTTGCAACCTCGCACAACTAACCAGCAAGTGCACTGGGTCGTCCAAGTAATACCTTGCGTGAGCAAGGGTCGATACCACGGAGATTGTCGGCTTGAAGCAAGCTATGGTTATCTTGTAAATCTTAGTCAGGA